>NW_009716326.1:16224-41618 GCF_000703405.1 Apaloderma vittatum
GTGACGCCGGTGTCTGCAGCATGGAGCAAGTGAGTGCCTTCTTCCAGCTGGACTGGTGTGTGCCAAGCAGGACTAGGGCTGCTGGGCTGCGTGTGGGTTTTGGGCTTGGTGCCAGAGAGAAGGATTAGCTGAGAGGAAATGCCAGACTGATATATACGGCTGCGGGAGGAACAGTTAGGGCTGAGCGGCCGTTTTTCTTTTTCTCCTCTTATCTAGTATGTTATTCAAGTGGGGAAACTGTTTGCATCATTGAGTACTCTAAAGGTTTGGGTCTATTTGCAGCTCCATGGTTTCAATATCCTTTATACCTTCTCTTCCTGAAATCTTGTGTTTTCCTTCTGGAAAAGTGCCTCTTGGGTAGACGAGTGGGAAAACTAACGCAACAGCAGAGCCGAGACGAATGTGGGTGTGCTTTAACCTACCCCTGTTACCTTTAACTTTCCTCGAAAGACCCCCCTGGGTTGTGTTTTGGGCTGTTCTCCAGCACTGTGCTAGAAATAAGAGCCAGAAGACGGTTAGTGCTGCGACAATAAGCAGTTTAGTGACTGGGGAGATTTGACCTGACCAGCCTGTGCGTGGGCAGAGGCAGGGAGTAGGCAGGAGAACAAGCACCGTGCGGCTCAGTGCCAGTTGTAGAGGAATATTGGCTTTACAGCCACCTGCAGCTGCTGGGCATGGGCCTGCGCAAGCCAGGCAAGAAATAACCCAAGTAAACAATAGAACTATTGGGAACTAAGTCTCCCTGCCTCATTTGGTGTATGGTTAAACAGAGCTCAGCAACAGTGCATTTGTACCTGGAGTACAGGTAGTACAGCACGTTATGAGTTACGCCTGACCTCAACAAACAGCAGCATCTTCGTGGCTGGGGGAGGCTGGTGATGTTAAGTGCTATTTTAGGGGTATGTGGCTGAGGGAGTGAATAACCTGGCCCTGAGGAAAGGGCCAAGCCCTCTTCTCTGCAGTGGGAAGTTGCTGGGATGGGTGGGGTGTTGGTTCTGCTTTACTGGACTGTAGCCCAGAAGTGGGCTCCACTGACCTCTCTCTGTATGCTGTGGTGAGCCAAGGTAAGAAATTGTTTTTGGTGGCTTCTGTCACTTGTGGACCCACCTAGGGAAGGGGGGAGATCTAATGTTAGAGAAATTTGGTAATTAATGGTAATCATTTTCTAATGGCTGGCTTGTAGGTGTGAGCTTGCTTGTAAGGATATCATCTGTAGCAGCTGGGAAAGCAGTGCCTATACCCTCTTTGTGTTAAAGCTGACAGGGGATTCGGGACAGTCTATGTTGCTTGGTGGGGTGGGAGAGCCCAGCGGGGTGGTGGATGTGAACTAGGATTCCAGGCAGCTGGCTTGGCTCAACCCTTCCTCTAGTGTGAAACCACAGGAAGTTTTTGGGTTTGCTAGAGCTGCTTTGTGCTTCAGCCCAAGCAGGGCTGGTAGGCTCACCTTGGGACAGACTAACTCCTGTTGTTTGGCCTTGCAGGGATTGGTTGTTACTCAGCTGGATGTTGAGCCTGGTGAGTGCATCAAGGTCAAAGGCAAGATCCTGTCTGATGCCAAAGGGTGAGTGAGGAGGTGGCAAATGGATTGATGCACTGGGCGAAGCCTGAGCTCCTGCTGCATTCCCCTTACTAGCACTCAGTAGCTGAAGCTCCTGTGCAGGCACCTCCTTTGCATTGCCCGTTTGTTTCCCCAGGTTTGCTGTCAATGTAGGCAAGGACAGCAGCACGCTTATGCTGCATTTCAACCCTCGCTTCGATTGCTACGGAGATGTCAACACCATTGTGTGCAATTCCAAGGAGGATGGCCTGTGGGGCGAGGAAGACAGGAAGGCTGATTTTCCTTTCCAGCAAGGTGACAAGACAGAGGTGAGGTCCCAAGGGTGTGTGCAGGGCCCTGGCTCAGACCACTAAAGGGTGAAGGGCACAGGTTTTGAATGTGTCTCTGTATGTCTGTGCTAGGGAAGGAGTAGGCATGGAAAGGGGAGTACAAAACATGGGAAGGGTCTTGCAGCTCGATCTGGCTGTCTAGATGTGTTCTGATCAAGTCAACACCTAACAGCTCGGATGTGTCAAGTGCTCTATTTTGGCCTTTCTTCGCAAGACACACAACTAAGAGCAATTCAAACACCAACCTGGGTAGGTCTGATCCCTTGGTTGCAGAAGTTTGGAGATGACCTTGGGGGAGAGCAAAGGAGCTTTGTCCCCTCGGTGCCTCCAGTGGGCAGAAAGGAGGCTGAGCTAGTGGGCATGGCCTTGACATCAGCAGCCACCTCAACTGTCCTGCAGCCAGAGTGGAGGTAGTGGGGCATGAGGCTTGTGAGCTGTGATAGCTTATCCTTCCTTCTTGTGTCTCTACAGATTTGCATTTCCTTCAATGAAACCGAGGTAATGGTGAAGCTCCCAGAGGCAGAATTCGAGTTCCCTAATCGACTGGGCATGAAGAAAATTGAATACCTGGCCGTGGAGGGTGACTTCAAAGTCAAAGCCATTAAATTCAGCGAAGAGCTATAACTTGGTTTGGTTTTGCTTCCTTTCCCCCTGCATAGTGAAATAAACCCAAACTTGCAATGGCTGCTTCCTCTGCTGTTTCTGCTCTAAGGCGCTTGCTCCTGGCTGCACTACAGGGGTGGGCGGTGGGAGGGGGTGTGTATCCATATAGGTGGCAACTTAAGCGTGGCCTTGCAGGTGGTAGGTGCCTAGTTAGACCATGTGCCAGGCAAAGCATGATTTACTGTGAAGAAGTAAGGAGTAGTTGCTCCTTTGACCCTGTTTGCTGCAGTGGGTGGCTGTTTGGTTTCTTAACTCTGGGATAAAACCCAGCCAGGCAGGCCCAGACAAGCGTACGCTGGGCTTGAAAGGTGCCATCTGACCAGTAAGTGCTGCTCCCGTTTGCTTGCTGGGGATGAGGAGCTGACAGGGAACAGGGGATAGCTTGTGCTCCTGCAGATAGCTTTGCTTTCCCAGAACATGCTCAGCAGTTGGGTGCATTGCAGGCTGGGAGTAGAGAGGAGGAGCTGAGTTGGCCTAACTGCATTTGCCAGGGGAAAACCTGGAGTGAAAGGATGAAGCCTGACTAAAATTTTAGGAGTCAAGTCTTGAGAGGATTCAGGCTGACTGTGCTGCTTCTTGAACTGAGGTCTTGACATTGCCAGAGACTCAGGATCACATTATTCTGTTAAGTCAGTGGCGTAGCAACATGTCAGGGGTTTAGTGTCTATAATACCTGATGGCTAAGCTCCAGATCCAGCCTGAGGGCTGTATTGAACAATGTTACTGGAGAATTCATTCCTGGGTGCATCAAGCACAACTAGTTAGGCAGAAAAAAGAGAAAGGATCTTAGCAAACAGTCTCTTCTGCTTACAGCCTCTTGGCTCTGCTCATGCAATGCTTTGGAGCGTCTGCTATTGCTATTCCCCAGCTGTCTACTATGAAAGAGAAGGCTCAAGTTGGGACTGCTGCTGTGTTTACGGACCTGATGAAAGGTAAAAAGTTCTGCCTGCTGTGGAGAGTTGGGAACCTGGGCAGGGTGCCCAGGTTTGGGGGCTGGCTCTGTGACTGCTGAAGGCCCACTACAGCTCAGCTGGTAACTGCCTGTGCTGGTGAGGTCTTCCTAAGCCAAATGCTGCTCAAGTGGTGGAATTTGACTCTTGTTGGCTAATCTCTCTTAGCAGGGCTGTTTTAGACCATGGATGAATTTGCTGCTCCTTTCAACAGCTGAGCAGTTAGGCCAGCTGCTTGGGTAGGGGCAAGACCACTTGCAGAGTATTTCAGCCAGCTGATGGCTTTTTATGGAAAGGCTGACAGGCTTCAAGCCTGTCACCTTCTTGTCAGTGCAGTTGCCGAGTGGCAGTAACACTGTAGCTGCTGCCATGTAGCTGGGCATCCCCATGGGAGATAAGGAGGGTTGCTTTGCAGGGTGGACCCTCCTGCTTCACTCAGGTCCTTTTCTCTCTCCTTTTGACAGCCCTTATTATGGAGCCTTTCTTGCAGCTCTACCAGAAGGTTTAGCTGTGTCTTCCCAGTCACCCTGTGGGCATAGACATGGTGACTGTGCATAGATAGGGCTCTTCCTCTTTGATGTCCATAGCTGATGCAGCTAATGGTAGCAAGGAATTTGGTGAGCAAATAAGCAGGAGGCTTTCTGAGCACCTGTGGTTCTGGGTTCTGCTGCAGTTTTAAACAAAAGTTTCCACTGTGCACCAGCTGGGATGGTGGAGAAGGGATTGCTGTAATGTTCTCCTGTGTGGGAGTAGGGCAGAGACAACATGTGCCCTGTATGGCGGGAGCCTGGCCATGCAGCTGGCCTGTATCATTCAAAATGAACAAAGATAATGGTGCTTAGAGTTCCTGCCCTGCATATACTGCATTATTTACAGAATAGAATGATAGTTTTAGAGGTCAGGATGTGTTTATCAGGAAAAAGATAAGCCTTGCTGATGCTTTGCCTTGTCAAGTAAGTCTTGAGACTTTTTTTTTTTAAGTAACTTGTGCTTGGAGGGGTTGAGGGAAAAGAGTATGGCTTTTGTTTCCTCATCTATCCCTGTGTTACGTTATCTGGCTGAAGGTAAGCTAACCGATGTGTAGTGTACAACCACTCAAACTACATAGCCTTTATGTTGCAGAGGCACAGGAGAGCTTACAGCTGGTCCCTCGGCTGTCTCTGTTCCTTGCTGCCCTGATTAGATCAGGTACGTGTCTCCCAGCCCTGACAAGAGTGAAGCTGATCTTGTTTTGCCTGTTAAGGAGGCAGTCCTGATTTTGAGGTACCTTAGCCACAAGTCCCTGACCGCTATGTTCAGGGTACAAACAGTGCCTTCTCGGGCACTGCCCTCCTCTTGTACTTTCCAGAAGAGTTAATTAGGCTTATCCTGCTTTCAAGCACAAGCAGTTAGCACTACGGAGACCACAAAAGAGGAGAAAGGGTAGGAAGGAAGCATGCCTTGCCAGCACTTCCTTCCTCTTTAATTTTGTTCTCCCATGTCCCAGGGCTGTAAATAATCCCATTTTTAAGTGACACTGGTAAAGAGGCAAAGTAAATGCAGAGTGCTCTGCTTGGCTCCTAGAGAGATGTCAGGACTTGCCTTCTGCTAGAGCACTCAGGAAAGCAAGAAGGCTATGCCCTGCCGCAGGCAAAGGGTCACAGTCAATGGAAGAGCCGGGCTTGTCCCTGCCAAGTATCCTCTCCTGGGAGAGCACAGAGAACTCGGCTTGTCAATATCTCTTGAAGGACCCTGAGCCCTGCTCGCTCTGGAGAGCAGAAAGCACCACAGCATGGCCTTAGGCCATAATCCTCTACCGTGTGTCAGTCTGGCAGTCCAGGACGTGTCCTGCCAACAGCCTGGAGGAAGTATCAGCCTCTTGCTTGCCTGAATGTCGAGACTGAGGTTTGTGTAGGGGAAACACCACCAATCCCTGTTGAGAGGGATGCATTTGCTCAGTCCTCCAGATTTGCTTATCTGTGCTCAGTCTCCAACCCTGGATATTCACCAGGAATCCAAGCTGCACCACTTTATTTCTCTGCAGCATCATGGTGAGGGAAAGCTGGACCTTGAAAACCTTGCAAAACAGCTCTGAGGCTTTGTGTTAAAATACAGAGACTTGGGTTGGATAGTAGAAAAAAATTCTTGAGGGTTGTCAGGCACGGGAATGGGCTGCCCAGAAAAGTGGTTGAGTCGCTCTGCCTTGAGGTCTATAAAAGATGTGTAGATGGGATCCCTAGGGACATTGTGTAGTGGTGGATTTAATAGTGTTAGGTTCATGATTGGACTCAATCTTAAGGGTCTTTTTCTGACCTAAATGATTCTACAAACACAAATTGAGTGATGCAAATTATCTGATGTATAGAAGAGAACAAATAATTGCAAAAGAGATTAGTTTGGAAACAGTACAAGTGACAGGAATTAACATCTGATGTGGGACCTAAAAGAGTAGTGATGGCTAAGAGAGACCAGCAGCTTTGTCTTCTCAAAAAATAACTTCTCCCTGAGCAGTTCCTATTAACTTCCCTTGACAGAAAGAGGCCATCCAAATGACTCTGTAGCTGCATAAACATGCATGTGACACTGTTCATCATAGCCTCAAAAGACAGTTGCAGGACACTGTGACCCCAAAAACTGTGTGGGGTGTATGTATGTGCAGCACGTGGAAGGAGAGTGCTAGGGAAGCTGTGGTGGGCTGGGGGAAATCAGCTGGGCTGCTTCCCAGGGGAATTTATGAGAAAAATGGTGCAAAGTATTTTCTTCCAAACAACACATCTAAGAAATTAACTTGATACGTTACACAAAGTGAAAAGGTGACCACCAGGCAGCTTTGCAAAAGCACTCGGTGAGCTGGCACATATTCTTTCTTTGTCTTCTCACCTCCCACTCCCTTGTTTCTTTTTTTCCCAACATTTACAAACCCAAGAAAATTTCTGTCACTCAATTTCAGAAAGTCAGCCTCAAACTTTAAGCTGCATTATCCCTTTTTTTTGCTGGTGCGGGCTGTGGGGAAACCTTAACTGCGAAATTCCTCTTTCCTGAAGGTGTCAGCACAAGGCTGGACGGTGCTGGTGTGGGATAAAACCCCTTAAAAACTCAACCCCCTGAGGCGCCTGGCTTTCCAACAACATTTTTTCCCCTTTTTCCCCCTGTAACCCCAACCCCAGCCCCTCCAGAGCAAGTACAAGCAGGCAAAAAAAAAAAAAAAAGTATAAAATATATAGATATATACTCACTTTTCCTCAGCAGGCTTCAGGCTCAGGTGTGTGTCCTCCCGCCGCGTGTGGAGCTCCTGGCCGGCTGCTCCTCCTTGTCCCTCATTAGCCCTGACTACCCACAGGTAGTAGTTGTAAAAACACACCTGGGGTGGGCAGCAAGCCCTGCAAGTGGTTTTTTTTGAGATTTGGGTGCTTGGGAGGGGTGTGTGTCCCTGTGTCCCCCTTGCTCTGCGGCCTCCCCTCTGTGTGAGGGCGCTGGGAACCGGTTGGAGCCAGCCCCTCACGGAGGTGAAATGGCGCCTGCTGCAATAAAACACCTTGGAGAGGCAAGGAGAGTTGGTGAGGAAAGCCATTTTAGCCCCTCAAAACAGCTCCCACAACAGCTTCTCCTTTCCAAACACCTTCCTTTCCAAGCTTAGATCCGTGGGGGGTTTTATCTATATTTATTTATTTAATCACCACCTTATTTGAGCTTGGAGAAACACCTGTGGCACAACAAGCTGTGCAAAAAGCAGCCACCTCAGAAACCTTGCTACTTGGTCATGCTTTCACCAGCTCTTATTCTCTCCATCTTCATTATTTGTTTCGGGGTTGTGGGTTTTTTTTGGTTTTTTTTTTTGTATTTCAGTCCTAAAACTTGATTTACCTCTAAACTGAACATGACCGAAAGAAATACCGCTGGCTTTGTTTCGTGTGAGGGCTATGTGCTCATAGAGCAACTCCAGCAGAAAGACATAGTCTCAAGCTGCAAATAACAGAGGGAAGAGCTGCCTAGTCCCCATGTACCATGTTTTCTTTAAAAATGAGCCTTTTTTTCCAATCCCAGATTGCAATCCAGGCAGAGCTGCCCTGACACGTCCCCCCCTGCCAGCCCAGCTGAGAGTGCTGAGCCCGCCTGGCTCCAGCTCGCTCTCATCTTGCGACAGGCAACAACAAAGCAGATTTTTGGGAGGATTTTTAGCACTAACGCTGAGTAAAAGCCAGGGTTACAGCTGGGCAGGTTGTGTTACTGTAGGCACATAAGCAACAGCATGTGTAAAGTCTCTCACAAGTACCCTCTGGGCTAGCGGACACCTTCAGTTCAGCCTATTTCTGCAGTTTTTATTGAAGAAGGGTGGCAGAGCGTGGCCAAACCAGGCAGGGAAGGGCTGCCTCCTGGACTGAGACTGCTCTGTCTACATAAATACACTGAGCTGCAGAACCCAAATGATGTTTGGTTAGTAACACTTTGCGAGGGAACTCCCGTAATACACCAGAAGCACAGGACACTTGCTTTACATGCAGAGGCACAAGGAAGAGACATGTAGGAACACAGTCAAACTTAAATGCTGGGCCACAGTCAGCATTCATCGCCTCCAGAAGTTATGTAAGGGAAAAACTTCAGTTCTTAACGTGAATCAAGCCGTAGCTGAATAACGCACGGAGAATTCTGGTGATCAGGTTGCTAGATATGCCCCTAGTATGCCCTGACTGATTTAAAGCATGGGCTCTCCTAGGAAAATCTCATTTAGTCTTCCTGTTTTGCAGATGACAATTCGCTGCTCGTGTTAATATTCAGGATTTGTGTGGGGTGAGTATGAAATGCTGTCTGTCTTGGTTTGCTTGCTTCTCTTAACTACCGTTCTAAAGCACATGACAGTGGCAGAGTTATAGAAATGACGGATCAGGCCCGACACATTGAATGTTTTGATGCTCTGTGTTTGACCGATTTCATAGGTAACCTCTACAAAAGATCTTGTGTATAAACTTACAGCCAACAGACCCTAGAATGTAAACACTCTCTACTAGATTTAATCTTGAGGAAAGCATCTGACGTGAATTCCTTGTGACCATCAGTTGCCCAAGGGCTCTGATAAAAAAAAAATAATTGTGAAGTTGGATGACTAGATTTTCACAGCGCTTGTATCACGTGGCACAGCATGGCAGAGCAGACTGTAAACACAGCATGTTGCTAAAACCATGTGAGGAGTTACTGAGAGCTGCGTTAAAAAACCCTACTGCAATATCCTGCACAAAAACAGCATCACAGGGTGAGTGCATGTCTCCGTCTTCTTCTGCTCCCCTTTGCTGGGTCTAGGTGCTGTAACAGCAAGAGTTTGATTTCTTTCAAAACCAAGGAAAAGCGCAGCCCAGCTCTCTAGTGCCAAGGCTACTGCGCAAGCAGGAGGCTGCAGAACGTTGATTTATATCTGCCTTTTTCCTGAGAGGTCCCTCAGAAACTGTCTGAAAGTCGAAGATGAAGATTTAAGGCATGCTGACTCAGGAGAAATGCTGTGCTCCTAACTGCAACGTGCCAGCACATCGTAACACAGCAGGCAATGAGGCAGCCCCTTGCTTTTGCACAACTCACTTTTACTTTGAACTGGTAACATATGTCTGAAGTGCAACTGCTTTGTCCTTACCAGGTTTTTCCCCCGGGCTGATGAATTGAGACCACACGTTTCACCCTGTGCTAGCCATCAGCTGCAACAGCATCCTTCAACAGCCCACGTATTTCTCTGGAGATGGCTTTGGAGAAGGTGCTTGATTCAGGTAGTCTGAACTGACCTGGGGAGAATTCTCATCCCCTGTCACCTACAGAGGGAGGTCACACAGGCTGGCTGGCACACTCAGCCGTGGCAGGCTGGACGGCAGGGCGTTCCATTCCAATATCCCAAACAGATGTTTCCATTCTAAAAATAAGGTTCATTTTTAGCAAAAATGCCCACCTGCTGAGAACAGCTGTTTGTTGCAAGATGTGCTTTGAACCATTGGTTTTTAGTGTGCTGCAGTGTTTAGTCCTTGCTGCAGTTGCAAGGGGCAATACCAGAGCTCTGGGATGCACAAGACACTGCGTTTTGGGGTAGCAATGGAAATCACATTTGCTCTATCTTACCTTACTGGCTTTCTCCACTGCAGCCGCACACCTACAGGCTCAGATCGAAAAATCTCACGTAGCCAGATCTAAAATTCATATTTCTTTTAGTAACTTTACAACACCCAGGCACTAAATGCAAAATTCTGTCCGTGATATTCCTGTCCCATGAAATCATATTGCCATCCAGAGATATTACCTTCCATTATAGTTTTAAAAACCCAAGAGATGGGCAAGATGAGATAAGGAGCAATGAGTAAGTTCCCCTTTTTGCCAAAAGCACCAAGAAGTAAAACCTGGCCAATGGTTAGTTACTTTTTAAAATACATTTCATGATGTGCTTCCATGCAACTCGGCAAAACCTGCAGCCAGGAGAGCAATTTTTGAACAAAGCAAGTTGTACGATGACAGTTTCCCTAACGATAAACTTACCAGCTCCAAAAGAACTATAAACTTTAACTAAATTTTCACCTGAAGATGTAAGCCATTATAAAAATGTTGGTAACTATCACTTCCCTCATTAGCTGATGCTAGTGTGTACAGTACATAGACCTTCATCATCAACCCCTGAACTTGCTGGACCGCGGAGCCAGGCCAAACGTCTGAATTTCCTGCAAACCACCGAGAACCCTTTTAAACTCCAAATTTTTAGCTGGCAAGCCGACAGAAGAAACTCTTTTCCACACTCTTCAGTAAAGCTCTATACATCACAGCCACCACAGGGCTGGCCAACTGCCTGTCCCTTGGCAACACTTGACTTGCAGCGTATCGCCAGCGCTCGGCGTGACGATTGCTGTCACCATTGCTGTCACTCGTGCATCCCACGTGGGTGAAGGCAGACGGATCTTGCAACGTCCACAGCCCCCAAGGTGCCCCCCCTGAAATCTCTGCTGCTCGTTGGAGTGAACAGGAGGACCCTGTTTGGGTGAGAGGCTTTTCCTGACCTGAGGGTATTGCAGGACTCGCTTTTTCAGGGAGAAATTTACTTCATTGCAAATGTGCTGTTGGCCGGTCTCAGGCTGTTCGCAAAGGCCTGCCAGACTTGCCATGTCTTTTTGATTGGTTTTGGAAAGCGCAGGACAGACGGATGGCTGCAAAAAAATCCAACCTAAATTAAAACACCTTTTAAACATAATAAACTAAAGTACTGTGTAGTTGGAGTTTTTGGGGTTTCTTTTTTTTTTAGGACAAATGAGGGTTTTGTTTGGTGTGAAATGGCTCCCCCCACTGTTTTCTCAAATCATTCTGGAGTGACCCCCCAAAACACTTTTCCCTCCAATTTTGTCTCTAATTTTGTTTTTCATTTAAGTATTAAAGTATAAAAATCTGCTTCAGGTTCTCATGAAATGCTATATGAGCCTGAACAACATTCAGGCTCAAGTAATGAAAAAAAATATCACAGAATCACAGAGAATCATGGAATGGTCAGGGTTGGAAGGGACCCCTGAAGATCATCTCGTCCAAGGATCACCTAGGGTAGACCACCCAGGAACACGTCCAAGCGGACGTGTCTCCAGAGATAGAGACTTCACAACCTTTCTGGGCAGCCTGTTCCAGTGTTCCATTACCCTCACGGTGAAGAACTATTTCCTTATGTTTAGGTTGAACCTCCCATTTTCCAGTTTGCGTGCTGTCACTGGACACCACTGAGAAGAGTCTGGCCCAGTTCCTGACACCTACCCTTTAGATATTTGTAAGCGCTGATGACATCCCCCTCAGCCTCTTCTTCTCCAGGCTAATCAGACCCAGCTCTCTCAGCCTTTCCTCGTAGGGCAGATGCTTCCATCCCTTCATCACCTCAGTGACCCCACAGTGGACTCCCTCCAGTAATTCCTTGTCCTTCTTAAACTGGGAGGCCCAGAACTGGACGCAGTACTCCAGGTGATGCCTCCCTAGGGCAGAGCAGAGGGAGAAAATAACCTCCCGTGACTGGCCATAGTCTTCTTGATGCCCCCCGGGATGCCACTGGTCTTCTTGACCACAAGGGGACGCTGTTGGATCACGGTCAGCCTGTTGCCCCCCAGGACTCCCAGCTCCTTGTCCCCAGGGCTGATCTCTAACGGGTCAGCCCCCAACCTCTCTTGATCCCTGGGTTATTCTTCCCCAGAGGCAGTACCCTACCCTTGCCCTTGTTGAACCTCCTTAGGTCGCTCCCTGCCAACTCTCCAGCCTGTCCAGGTCACGCTGGATGGCAGCACAGCCCTCTGGTGTGTCAGCCGCTCCTCTCAGTTTGGTACCATCGGCGAACTCTGCCCTTTGTCCAGGTCATTGATGAACATACTGAACAGGGCTGGACCCAGTACTGACCCCCGAGGGGCACCACTAGCCACCGGCCTCCAGCCAGACTCTGCCCCACTGACCAGAACTCTCTGGTCCCTCCCCTTCAGCCACTGTCATCACAGGCAGTTGGCTTGCTGCTTCTAAAAGCATGACAAAACCAGTTAGATTTTCTTTTCGGTACTGGAGAAACGGTGTTTGGTCAGACAGAAGGGCGCTGGCGTTTTCTTTAGCCTGCCAAGCTGCTGGTACAAAAGCTGTGATGTGAGCTACTAAAAAAGGGGCTCTAAAACCAGCACTGAAAGCAATGAACATTGCAATTCTCAGTCACATGCTACAGCTGAAATTCAAAACAGATGGACTGAAAAACGACATGATTAAAGCCTCTGCTGCCGTCCTGGTGGCAAGATAGGATGGGATGAACAATGGAACATCCTGGAGAAAGGAGAAGCTCGAACTGCTGCTGCTGCAGCAGGAAATCTATGCAAGGTTAGATGAGAGGTGACCCGAAACTGGCTCACCGGCCGCAGTGGTAAAGTGTTCATGCAGCTTCTAGCCCATTTGTTTAAAGGGTGATGGGCTCATTAGAGAAGAAAGCACATTCCATACGGAAAAAGGCAGTCTGCCCCAGTCTGCTTTGCTGACTAAAAACTGGCAGCAATGCTCCAGCACTTGGGAAGTTGATATGATAAAGGTCCGTCAAGCCAATTTAGTTACTCCAGATCTTTACAGTAGGCTGTTGTCTGTTTAACCAGGGTGCACAGCTCGATCATTACAAGTGCACGATTTCTGTGGGTAGCGAGTATGGGGTTTCAATTTAGTGCCTCTTCTAGCCTGTAAAATAATTTCTGATGAAGTGGGTTCAGAAAAATGAGGTATTTCTGAATGAAAAAAGTCCTAGTGTACATCACCCCTTGACAAAAAGAGGCCTATAAATAAAGTCATAAGCGATCCCTCTCACATCTTACGATAATGCATTCAGGCTGCAACAGTTACACAGTTCTTGAGTTAGATTATTCAAGACAAAGTCAGACTCCCCTCACGCTCCTGCAGTGAGGCCAGACCTATATTTTTCATGTTGGACTCCTGAGGTGCAAGTTCTTGTAAAAGTGCGTATAAAAATACAGAATGAGAGGATCACAAGATCCACAAGAGGAAAGACTGTATTTTCCTGGTCAAAATCTCCTTCGCAAGGCCACTTAATGGTATATTTAGCATGTGCTGAAACAGGTTGAAGCTTCTTCTGGTAGCCCTTTATTATATTAAAAAACAACAACAACAGCCACAAAACCACGAAGAGATGTTCCAAGCTAATGCATGACTATCTTTGGGGTTCCCTCTTTTTGTTAAGGTGTTCACAAAATACAAAATTAAATGTCTTTTCTACATACAGAACAAAGTAGAATCAAGTAATTGATTAGAGTATGTACAAAAACTTACACATTCTGTCTTGTTCTTTAAAAAATATAAATATCAATAATGTTCAGTAGAATGGGTTGGTTTTATTTTTAAGGCTTCATTCTTTTAGATCCTTCATCATTTAATGTGGTGCCAGGTAGGCAGAAAAGGGAGGGAAGAGAGGAGGTAATGTTTTTTATTAAAGGTAACGTGTTTAATTCTTGCGAGACTCTTCCTCATCTCTGGCAGGAGGATACTTCCCTCCACATTGACTTAAGTTTCCAGGAAGCAGAGGTGGAAGGAAAGGAAAATAAAACATTTATTATTGCTTTTTTTTTTTTTCCTTCATGAAAATCTTGTTCTAAACCTCTCTCCCACTCATTGTCTTCGTAGAGAACCACCTGCCAAGCACTTGAATTAAACAGACTCGAGCAGGAGGACTGTCTCCCAGCTCTATCCAGGAAAGGTTAGAGTGAAGAAGAGACCACTGGAGGTGTTTTACCACCGACCCCGGTGGAGGTAGCAAGTGCTGCAGCGAGGGCAGCTGCTGCTGTTGCATCCCTGGGCGTGAAGTCTGTGGGGAGGCTTTCCATCAGGCACTTGAGCTGTTCCTGACCCAGTTTGATTTTATCGTCTAGCTCTCGCTGCTCTATGAGGAGCGCGGACTTCATCTTTACAAAGTGCTGGTAATCCTGGAGCTGTTCCTCAGAGAGGTAGTTGCCCAGGATCTCCAAGACCACCCGTTCTCGACGGTCAAGGTTTTCCTTCAGTTCGCGGGCATCTTCGTGCTGGCCAGCCAGCAGTTTCCTTTTCTCATTCAGCGAACTCTGCACACACCAGAGAGAGCGCTTCAGTATCAGCAGCACCAAACTCAACCGATCCCCCCTCTCTTTTCCTCCCGACACCACGTTTGCCACCTCTGGGGGTGGCGGGATGGCTGCTAAGCCCCCAGACACACATTCTGGGGGAAGAGGAGGAATTCCTCGTCATGTATTGAATGTGAATCCCACTAAATCAGACTCTGTCCTAGTCAATGGGTGGGGCAGAAATTGCCCCAAGAAAGTCAGCAGAATGTGCTGAAGAGCAACAGCTACTAGGAAAATCTGGCTTTGTCTCTCACAGTCACCCAAAGAATGTTAAAATGTGGCTTCAACCTGAGGCACAAGGCAGTGGGTTGTTCCACAACGCACACCATCAAGCAGCCTCTCCTCCAGCCACGGGTCACAGACACGCTATCCCGAACATGGCCGTTGTAGTTCGAGACAAAAGCTGCAGGGTGTGAGACATTTATACAGGATTCCTAGGGAGAGAACCACATTTGCTACTGCTTCTATATCAGTGCTTTGACACCTGCCTTCCTGAGAGCCTCTGGAGGTCCTAGCTACACAAGCGCGCTCTTGTGACTCCTGCTGTCCCACACTCTGAAAAAGACTGAGACACTACAGCTGCGCAGATACGTACCCGCTCTTCACTGTTGGCATTTTCCCCCAGACTGCTCAGAACGTTCTCTACACGGGCCAGGCGTCCCGAGAGGGAGAGCAAGAGGTTCACCACCTTATCCAAATCGCCGATGAACATCTTGTATTTGTCAAACTCGTTAGGTTTGCATAGCGTGCTTATCAACAGCTCCACCTCCTCTCCAAGAGCATTATTCATCTTAATGTCTGCGAGCAGGCCCTCCTTGGCTTCCTTCAGGATTTCTAGTTTGTGGGTCAAGCTCCCGATGAGCTCAGCCTGTCAGAAGGGAAACACATTGCCACATCGGTCATGACTGTGATCACCCTGGTCGTACGGATGATGACGGCAAGAGAAAATGTCTGCAGTTCCTTTGGAGCTGGGTGAAGTCAGCGGCAGCTGACAGAGAAGACATGAAGGAAGAAACAGAGAAAACTCCGAAATTCCCCATCTAGGAGAGAATCTGAGTATCCGACCAGATTGAACAAAGATATATTTGTTTTACCATCTTTTTATAAAAAAGACATCTGATGTAGCGTACCATGTTCTGATACCCAGCTGTCTACATCTCAAAGATGTAGGTTCTTTAAAGTGTGCGAGTGAGAAGAGCTACAGCCACATCTCCTGCATATTCCCCAGTCTCTGCCCCAGCCTGAAATTTCTTGTTTGAACGTTCTGTATTTTACAGCCCAGAACTGTACTAAACAACGGGCAGAAAAATGAATTTAAGCTGTATGAGTGGCATGACAGGAGGCTGAGCTGATGTTGACTGGTTACATATGGCTTAGCAAGGAAGAAGGGAATTGCTACGTATTTCCCCCTCCTATAGTACCCTGAAACTACTGACTGCTCCTTACTCGGCCTCCTCAGTGTTGAGGTGCAAGCCTCAAACCCACCTGTGACCAAAACCCCTGCCTGTGCAGGCACCGCTGCACACAGAGAGGCACCAGGCAAGCCTTTACAGTAAAGATGCTCTCAATTTACTTAGCTGCTGAGCAAAGACGTTGAGAGCACACACCCATTTTATGGAAATGCTGGCAACTGTCTTGCTGCCGAAGAAAAAGAAGCCCCCAGGGATCAGCTACTCCAGAAACAGCAGTGCTGCACATGTGCTGGAGATCCTAATTTCTGTTAGGATTTAGGGGAAAGACATATGCTAAAGCAGAGGTCTGTGGCCTGGGGCTTGTAATTCTTGCTTTCATTTACTTAGAACTGAGAGCACAGAGAGCAGGAGAAGCTCTTCATGCACGGTTTGGGGATTTTCAGCTTCTTCAGTCTGTGCACTGCTGAGGTAGCTTTACATGTTTGTTAATCTACTCTGCATACAAACACCATGGGATGAAACAGAAGTAAATTACATGATTGCCTGATAATATTCTCTCCAAGTCTTCTTTTTGTCAAAACTGATGGTTATTTCACAGGATAAAGGATCTTCAAACCCAGGTCAGGCAAGGGGTTGCCCTGAATTGACCCTTATCCTCAAGGGTGACCTGTCAGGGTGGGGTTCAAAAGGCTGGTTTCACAGATGGGAAGTTAACAGCACTTTTTGGACGGACACCACTAGATGGTACACTCCACGTGCATCCTCTGGTGGCTGCACTACCGTCTCCTGTCAGCTTCACGGATATGCAAAGGTGCAATGAAGTGTGAGTAATATTCCCTTAAAAAAAAGTCAGCTACCAGGCTCATGCTGGAATGACCACCACTCGTTGGCACTCCAGTTCAGGGGGAGAAGAGAGCAAAGGTGGTACTAAATCCCACCTGCTAGGAGAGCGGACAACCAAAACTCCTTTCCTTGGATTCCCCCCTCACTATGACAGGTAGCACCCAGGAACAAGACCCAACACCTGCCCTCCCCTGTGCCTTTGATGCTAATATGCCACCTTCAATCCAAGGTTCTCACCAGTGGATTGCTCTACCAAATCCTGAGGAGCAATAGCAGAGATCTATTTTCAACAACTACGATACCATGGGGGGAAACTACAGCACGACTCTATGGGTGTGACCCAAAGTCCAGCATTAACCTTGAGTCGGGAGGACTGAGCTGCTCAGAACTGGCAGTTGTTCTCCCCTGCCCTTAGCCAAGGTGCAGGCTTGCCCTCCAACCATAGCAGGAGGCTTCAGGGCTGCTGGGAGTGATGTACCTTTGTTCTGAAGGCATGGCAGCTGGACAGGGACTGCGAAATACTTGCTTTGTGTTCATTAATCGGTGACTCTCCTCAGATCCCAAACGCCAACCAGCATAGCTCGCCTGCATACTTAAAATGGAGACGAGCTTGGTTTATCCAAATGATCTCTCGGAGTAGCTGCCTTCTCAGATAATGCGTATGCAAATGCTTTGTCACACAGACCATGAACAAACATGCCAGGCAGATTTTGCTATCTGGGCCTGATCACTCCGCTCTATTTCTGTTTTTCCATGCAAATGTAACCTTTGAGGCCTGGGACTTGCCCTCCATGGCAGGCTCACATCTACTTGCAAGCCTGTCAGATGCTTGTAGCAAGTTTGTCAGCTCCTTGGAGCAGCAGCCTTGTCTTGTTTAATTAGTTCTTCCCTCTCCATATAAGCAGGCAGCTGGTTTTGAAGTGAACAGCAGCCCAAGAATTGATCAAACTCTACAGACACGGCAGCAGCTGCGATTACCTTTGAAGCTGAGTGCTCTACAACCAATGGCTTGGGCCAGATAATTAGAAATAATAAACAAATGCCTTAGGCAAATGCTTTTGATTAGCAACACATGCATGACCTCTCTGTATAGACTTGTGACCTAGAATCTGTGTAGGACAACAGAAAGAAGAGCTGCCAGGCATGGCCAGTGCCTCTGAACCGTGCCAGTGGTGCGACAGCTCCTAAAGACCTGACAGGGTCCTACCTGCACCTCAAAAGCTCCACAAAATAAGGCTAATCTACTCATTCAGCACTCACAGAGCACTTTGACGGAGGTTCCATTCTAGCTGTCATTGTATTAAAACCTGGCAAGGGGCAGATTTTGCTCAGCAGGTGAAAGCAGAGAGCAGAAACGGCAAGGCAGTACGAAACGAAAGGTGAGCTCTCCAAGCCTGGGCCGCAGGACAGATTGCATACATGCCAACATTGCTCAGCCTCACACCTTCTCTCTGCTTTTTTACATTTGGCACAGGTATAAGGACCCAGGGAGAAATTGTGGAGTTGTGCTACAGACACAAGAATTCTCTGCACTTGGACAGAGAGGCTGAGTTTGGGAGCCTTCCTTTAAATCTATGCCTGATTTCAGTGCAGGAAGAGGGAAGTGCTATATTTACAACATATGGCACTTGCACAAATATTTGCACCCTTCAGTATGTTTCAACTCTGCTGTTGTACAAACAGCATAAAATATGGGCTGCGCTACTCTGCCCAGTGCAATGTAGGATGTTTTAAATTTACAGGCAGGCACAGCTGCTTTTGACGTGCAGGCAGCAGGTGTGTGAAGGGAGGCACAGACAGGCAGGTACTGCCGCTCCTCAGGATTTGTGAGCTTTGCAACATGCCTGTAATTACCCAGTAACTGATGTGAGACAACCACAGGGGCAAATTAGAAGGTCCTGAAAAAGCCCTGGAAGACAGAGCACCCACGGCTACAGCGAGAACTGCAGGGGCCATTCCTCAGTGGAATGTAGCCACAGTGAGAGAGGAAAATATTTCCTCCTCTCTGGCCCGGCTCTCCTTCCACCCAAGTCATCACATCGAGGTTGTGCTGCCTGAGGTGCACATGGCTTTCCGCAGGTCGGTGAACCAATAAAGCAGGGGGGAAAAGAGTAAGCAATACTTCTTTGGAAGCAGTGAGTGCAGGTAAAATGGGTAAAAACTAGCTTCAGTCAAGAGGAATATCCGCAGGTGAAAGCTCAGGCACTCAAACAGTGCAGTCACTAGCTGGACTCTGTTCCTAACCTGAGCTGTCCTTGTTGACTCTCCCTTTTCCTTCCTTGCTATGGGACAAGGGCTGCCTCTTACAACCTGTACGCTCAGCATTTGCTATAATACAGGCCTGCCACCAGGTTGTTCAAGATTTCTACTCAAATTTGCAGTGAGTACTCAGGTTAACTCCATTCAATCTGGGTCACCCACTGAAGTTTCACAGGTGGCCTACAGTCCTGGGACCGTAGCTGACATCAAACAGAAGTGCACTTCACTTTAGGGCTTATTATTATTCCAGGAATGTAACTAGCAAACGGTGGTGTGTGCTGAATATACCTTTTTCTCATTGATGTCCAGCAGTTCCTCTTCCTCTCCTACTTCTTCTGGCAAGTCCTTGATCTTATTCAGCAGTTCTGCTTTGGGCGCTGAAACACTGTAGTAAGCGGGACAGGTGACCAGGGTTACAGGAGCTTCTTTTTCTTCTCTCCTAGAAGAAAAAGGAGGAGTTCAGTCTGAGCTTGACTTTTTCCCATGCCTAGATCCACGGTTTTCCAGCATTCCCTCTCTGGTACCTTCCTGGTGTTATTAACCCCAAGGGAAATGGCCGATTCCTGCCATCAGAGGGTGCAGCTCAGCTACGTTCCTACCTCTCCCCTGTGCAGAACTGCGCAGCTGCTCTCTTTAAATATTAATAATTCTACGCAGGATGAGATCCCTGCTGAACGTACATCAGCACAGCTCAGCTGGGATTTTACTCTCATACCTCTGTTAACTGTGCCTTGGACTGAATTGCTTCAGATCACACAAGTCAAGCTAGGAAAACCAAATAACATCTCCAGAGAGGGCTCACTGCCCTATTACAAGCTCAACATCATTTTCTACACAGCCCAGAGAGGTGAGCTGCAAGGCCACACATAGGGCTGAGCTCTTGAGAAAGGGCATTCAGAAATGTCCCGCCAATCCTCACGCCTGGGAACTGAGAAACTCACTCTCTGGCCAGCTTCCACCTATATGCAGGTGGAAAAATTCAGCTCAGGCTTGTCCTTAAAAGCAACTGAGCAGTAAGTTCTGCTACGACATTCGCAGTGCTTACGTGTCATCTTCCACTACTGTCCTGCTGGCTTTCTTCTGCGTCATCTTCCTTTTCATGTTCTCCTTCAGCAAGCTGGTCCCGCTGGGGAAAAGCCCTTCCATTAAGTCCATGGTTGTCTTCATTTTGGAATCTGGATCCAGGATATCAGCCAGAGACTTGTCTTTATGGACAATTTCTTTTGCTAGAGCCTCCGACTTCATATCCTCTGGGGTCTTGTTCTTTGTCTTCACTGGAGGTGCTGAGCTGAGTATCCCGGAGTCCGGGCTGCTGTTTTCTGCCTCTCCAGTGATGACCTTTCTGTGGTTACCTTCAGGCTGACTTACAAGCTGTCTCTCGGCACTTTGGGGCCCTTCAGAAGAAGCAGGTAACTGGTGCTGCTTATCCACAGCAGATGGAGAGCTAGTCCTCTTTGACGTAGGTGGTGAGAGGGGCCAATTATTTTCACTGATACTGGTGCCCAAACCTGCTGTCTCCCTCTCAGCCAGGGCTTTGGGAAAGCTTTTGAAGCTGCTATGGACAGAAAATTCTGTGAGACGAAGACAAATTTGCAACATAGGACCATTATGAACACGTGCTAAAGGCCTAAGACAAGTTAAGTTTTCATTTTTTTCTTCTATTTTCAAATCTTACTTCTCATTTCAACAAGGAAAGGCCCAGAGTATGAAGCTACTAGCACCGAAAACATACTGTCTTTTCCACCTGGACATGTTTGGTCATTCCACTCCAGAAAAAAATACTGAGAGACAAGTCACTTTGTTTCCTGCTCACAGACTGGTGACATTGCATCTCAGCACCTGGGAGTACCGTCCTGAGGAATCTATACTCATTGGTCCTTTTCATGTTGGAAAAGTCAATAATCAACAAAACCCAAGCAAGATTCTTCTCCGATGGAAATCAGAGCAGCTCTCTGGGAGAGAGGGAAGCTGTGCCGAGTTAAAATGGCTGGGCACCTAGCCCAAAGTCCTATCCTTCAGGAAGAATTCACTATACAGCATGACTGTGACATATTTGTGTTGTCCCTTGTTGGCAGATGGTCACTGTTTCATAACATCATTATTTTCTGCCAGGTCTAAAATGTATTCTGGGAAACTCTTTTAACTGCTTGGAAAAACCATCATGGGTTTTCACAGTTGTCTCTCAAAAAACTGTAACTGGAAGGAGTCAGCAGCCAATTTAATTCCTTATGCTGGAGTAAGAAGTAACCCCACTGAAACCTATGCAGCAGCTGGAGAATGAAACCAGGACAGTTTCTCACCCATAACCCCCTCTTCTGCCTTGCTGGCTAAGCACCTGGTACATTTGCCAACAGGCTGCAAAGCTTTTTGCTTTCTTGCTTTGTGCCCTGCCCCAGCCCTTGGCAGTCAGCAAAGCCTAGAGGCAGCATGTCTGTCTGTCCTTCTCCCTTTGTAACATGCACACTCCTCTGCAAGCCTTCTGCTCAGCCAGCAGCTGAGAGTGGGTCGTGGCGGCACGTGGAGCTGCCAAGGTCGGTCACGTTTGTCTGAAGCCCCGCATATCTTACTGTATATAGCCCTGGAAACGCTCGAGGCACCGTGTTAGAGCCCTCCCTTACCTTGCTTTGGCCTCCTCCGTGAGCCTGGTGGATTTGTCTCCAGCTGCCCCTTTCCCTTCAAGCGTCACGGTTCGGGGAGGAGGTGGGAATTCCTCCGTGCCGTTGGCAGAAGTGCAAGAGCTCGGCTCAGAAAGAGGACGGGACGGCAGTGGGGGTGAGAAGGGTGGAGCAACGACACCGCCCTGGGAAGGTGTAACAAACACCTCATCGTCTTCATCGTCCTGCAGCGATGGTGGGGGTGTGACCTGCAGGCCCGACTCTGAGATCCGGAGATGAGTTGTGCCCTGGGGAGAAGGAGTCTCTGGGTCAGAAGAAGTGCTGCTCTGTGCCGGCAGGGACTGCCACCTCTGGGAGAACTTTGGCCCAGTTGCTGGAGGAGACACCAGAGCGCTTGGGTAGCTGTTGTCTTTGACGGACTGGGCCCACACCACTTTGGGTGGGAGGGATCGGTGAAGCAGTGCAGCTTTCCTTCTCCACATCGTTTCTTCCATGGGAGTCTCGGGGGATCTATCCTGGAGAGCATCTAAAGACTGTGCCTGAACATTACCGCTGCCCTCAGAGGGAAGGGCATCTCGTTTGGCATGGTGCTGTCTCGGAGCCTGGCCATCACCTGCGCTCTGGAAGTCTGAAGAAGTCTGGGTGGGTGTGCTAGGGGAGGACTGGCCAGATCCAGAAGGTGTAAGGTTAAGGAACAAGGGTTTAAAGCCTTGCTTTTGCTCAGGATAGTGACCTCTTGCCTCTGTAGGGGATGGGACAAATGCAGAAGTCCTGCTCTCTGGCCTGGGAAGATCCGAGAGCTTGTGGTTCTCGGTCAGTGTGGCAGACCCGGTGACAATCTCGCTGCTGTGGGGAGAGTGGGGATAATAACTTGTGAATGCTGTTTTTTCTGAGTGGCTTCTTTCCTTCTTGTTGAAAGACCTAAACACCAAGAGACAGACAACGGTAAGATTAATACTTAATCAACGAGGAAGAACAACATCTTCTTGATGAGAAACCGTATCAGAGGCCTGGCTCAGTGCCTGCTGATCCAGGTAAAGTGCTTTGAAACCACTAGTGAAATCCAGCCTACTAACACTAGAGACACAGAACCAGATCCATTCCCACTCACCATCTCCATTGCTTTTCAGCGTGTGCTAGGTCACACACTGGTAACAAGCATCTTAGCAATAACTTAACAGGAAAAAAAATAAAATTAAGAAAACCTAAGTAGCTGGCTTCCTTTCCAGCCTTGCTTTGAATTTTGTTTGTTACAGACGGGGCTAGCAGCAACTGCTGTAAGATTGACTACTTGACATTACCTGCCATCAAACTCCATTCTCAGCTGTAGATAATTATAAGAATTTCAGCTCCATGGGCCAAAAAAATCATGTAACATTATTTGCTCCTTGTGGAAAGGTGCCATTAAAATGATTCATCTGTCTCAGAGAACAAAGCAAGGCCAAAAAATGTACTATTTTGACTGCGGGGAAACATAAATAAGAGGTTCTTACAACCTCGGAATCTTGTTAGAAAAAAGAGCTCCCCTTTGATAGGCAGGTGTTACAATAACCAAAGCCAACACACTTCAGCTGCAAACAGATGTTAAGGCTGCAAAGCTAGCAGATTAAATTCTTCCTTCCAGGTCTTTTGACATGTTCCCATGTGAGTCTGAGAAGCAGTGTCTGGCCTTTGAAGTAAGGATCCTGCTCAGAATACATAGCCAAACCTACTTGCCCGTACGGCTATTTAGCTGGGAAACAAAGTGAGCAGACATAATAGCACTAGCAGGTGCAAGGGAAGGTGGCCTGAAAACGTGAGGCCATACCATAAAAAAATAAAATACACTAAAGCTCTACTGCCAGTATATTTTCTGCTCTTGAGATGCATTGTTCCAATCATACTGCCAAGCTGTGATGTTTGAGACTTGGGCCCCAAATTTGCTGTCAGATGTACTGGTACAAATTAGAAATAACTCTGTCAAAGACATGGGTTGTTCCGGTTTTGTTCTGGTGTAACCAAGAATAGAATTTGGCAGCCTTTGCCTGCGGGTGGGGAGACTTCCCAGACAGACTGCTCTTGGTATTGTCTGTGGTTCCTGGACAGTAGCAATGTGTATTCTTTTCAGATGCTCACTGCTTGTCAGAAATGCCAGATGGTAATTCTGTAATTGAAAGACCTCTCCTACTGTGGAAGCGATTGTGGATTCTGAAACCGGTGGAACAACAACCGTTCCCAACAGGGCCTACGAGACCGCGATTGTGTGACGCCTGGGGAGCAGCGCAGGAGCGTGGAGCGTAAGTCAGGGAGCACGTGTGACCCACATCGAGTCATCGCTGACCAGGCTTTCTGTAACTTCATCTGACAGCTTTCCTCCTCGAGCAAGAGGGGTGGTAGGGATGGTCCCACCTCCTCTCCAGCACGTTAAGCAGCTGCTTCCCAAGGACACGCAGAAGCGTAATTCCTGCAGCCTGATAATGCCTTCTCTGAAGGGCCTGTGCATGGAGTACACTGCAGACAGCAACAGGGGGGTGATGATGATGGTTAGATGTGAGAGGATTGGCTAGAAAAGCAGCTGTTTTGGGCTGACAGTCACAAGATAGACAAAGAGTGTATCTCTTACGGGATGGATTAAAGATGCTACAACGATCCCATGTGAACCAGACTGTGAAATACTCACTCAGCCTGGGCAGCGAAACATTCAGCTACATCCTAACAGTGGAGCTCCTTCTGTGAATCATTGACACATGGGTAAGGTCCTGGTCTACCTGTCTCTTTCAGTGTGTGGAGGATTCAGATCTCGTTCTCACTGAGAGTGAAACGTAAAACTTTTACCAGCTTTAGCAGTGCATGCCCAGAACCCTGTGGCCTCCAAAACTCGTTCTCTTTCAGGTACAGCAATATAAGAAAAATCACTCAGCAGCTGAGGCTTGTACGGAGTGATCTGCAGCCTGTGTCGTGGGACCCTGTGCCCTCAGAGCCAAGGGCTTTTTCCTGTCTCCTCTCATCCTTTCATTCTGTCTTTGGTGAAATCCAGTTCTGAGCAAGAAGGGAAAGCAACCTCACACCTCCATGAAGAAATGTGCTTGCAGAGCATGCAGGATGCCTACACAGCAGAAGCATCCTAAAACTGTTAATAACAACCACCTTTTTACAGTGAAGCACAAAAATAAGAAACCTACATCTCGTGCCCCAATAAACTTTATTTTAGTCTGGGTGTTCAATCTCCTTAGTTGGAAAATACATTGTGGGGGGGAAGAAATAAAGGAAGCTGCAAGTAGTTACTGAGAAGAATGATGAAATGCCATCTCTAGAAGAAACAAGGAGTCAGGATGAACTAAACCAGCTGTATTGTTCTCTTAGGAAGAAAAAAATGGAAAAAGTTATTCCAAACCAAAGTAAACGGGTGTGTTTTACATAATCACAAAAGAATGGGCCTAAAGGCAGATTGAGTCCTTTCTTAGGGGCAGAAATGGGCAGCGAGTTAGAACTGAGATCCAGCTCGACCAGGAGCCGCCATCTACTTTGAGCTGTCGTTCCTGGACACAGAGCTGTGTGGTGAAACCTCTGGAGACAGCAGCGTTAACTCCCACTGCGACAGAGAGCGCTGGCATTTACTGCAAGTCTGTGAGAAACAGAGCTCCTTCATGAATAATTCTTTAATCCCTCTTGATGGTTTTTACTGTAATATGAGTTAGCTGTTTGGGCACTCGGAGCTTAGGGCAAACATCTATTTATTATTTAAATGTAAATACAGCAAGATCAACTTCAGTTCCAGTTCACTTCAAAACAATCCGCTGCTAAGTGGATAGTTACATAAGTCCTAATATTTTGAGTTTTACAATTAAACTTTTCTATTTTTGAAAACATTTCTCTCTCCCCTGTTGCTGAGCAAAACATCCTGCCTGCACAAAGGAAAGGAGCCTAAACACAAGCTCCCAACGCAGCAGAAGAAATGAAATATCCCAGTTTCAGTCCACACAAATGTTCACTTGCTTTTAACTGGAGAAAACCAGAGTGGGACACCGAGGTATTTTTTTTCCTTTAGAATCCTTTGGTTGTGACAGCATCTGGATGCGAGGTCTAATAGTAGATCGAACACATTTTGGAATTGACGTAAACTGGAAATTTGCTGCAGAAACATGCTGCAGGACAACATGAGGAGGACTCGATATTGAATTAATGTTTATTCTG
>NW_009716326.1:41649-45511 GCF_000703405.1 Apaloderma vittatum
GGAGGGGGGGGGGAGCAGGAAAGGCTCAGAGTAACATACTCCTCCTAACTCTGCTGGGCATGAACACACACACGAACTGTGTCCATGCAGATGTTTTCTCTAGTCACGATCCATCCATTTACACAGACAACCCGTAACAGCTGCTGCTGGCAGCAGGACGGGGAAAGCTCATCCTGCAGTGACGGAGGGCACGTGAATGTTTACCCACCTGGCTCCTGCGCTGACCACATAAAAGGGATCTCTCGCCACGGGGCCAAATTCACTGCTTTCTCTTCTCAGCAGGTCCTGCAGTGCAAAAACAGCATTAGCAGTGAGCAGAAAGCAAAACAAACTAACAGAACACTGATGCTTCCTAGCAAGAAGAGAGCACAGCCTGTGCCACGTAAGGATGGGAGGAAAACTCTCGTGTGGCATCACTCTCCAGCACCCTCCTCCTGCTGAGAGGACCTCGCTGCCTTGTTCTGGATGGATCGTGGCTCAACAGGCAGACTTATTCAGAGAAAAGTCTTTTTAAAACCTCTCAGTTAGTCCTTTCCTCTTCTAAAAACGTGCTCAACAGTATCCGTGGGACCTGTGCGCTTTACATGCAAGCAAGAAGCTGAGACATCACTGAAGCAGCCATAAGTGGGGAAGCTCAACGGCGAACAATCTGTGCCCAAGTGCCAAACCAGGAGTGAAACGCCGCGGAGATGCTGAATGCCACCAAGGCTGGAAACTCCACCCACAGGCAAGAGGTGCTGAAAAACACCACAAAGTCTGGCACTTGGTTCTTTTGCAAAGCAAAGGCATTTATGTCATCTAAAACCAGATCAATTTTGCAGCTGAAATCATTTTGTGAATCTGACTCTCTGTCCTGAAGTTCCCACCATAAGGTGCCAGGCTGGTATTTTCTCCCCTGCGATCCTTCTCCATCAGAGAGCATCTCAGTGCCCCCTTCCCCACACTCTCAGTAATTTGCTTTTTTGGTCAGTGTTGCTGCAGAGGGAGGGTAAGCACAGATCTTTATTTAGGAGTCCAGGAGCTGGGAGATATGCGGGCTGAGACAGACTAAAAAAGCAGAGAGGAAGGAAGGCTGAGAATGCGTTCTGAAGACCGAGAGCCAATAATTCCACATGGCTATCAATTTCTTTATATCTTTGAACAAATTCCAACAGTGACATTGCCATGTGATTTATACGCAGCCTGAAATGAACATCAGACAAGACCCTGAAAAACATACAGTGAGGCAGAGAAGCCTGCTGCTACACTGGAAAGAAACAGTTCCCACTAAAAATCTGAAAAAGGCGAAAAAAATCTTTTAAAAATAAATCACCATGTTGCTCTAGCTTTGTCCCCCCGCTTTTATAGCTGTGGTTTTGTACTGGAGACAGATCAGAAACCAAATTATGAGAGCACTTAAACATATACTTTCCTTTCAAGCAGACACTTATGGATTGGTGCGTATGTTGCAAATCAAGCACGCTTTCCTGACTTAGGATTTAAGAGCAGGATTTTCACAAGTGCTTTGCTGCCTACAGGACTAAATCCTTATTCCAGAAGCAGATACAGCTAATCACTCTGGGAAATAGCAGTAACGGCTCTCCCCTCTTCTACACTTGAACTTGTGAGCAAGGCTGCAAGGCTGCTCGTCGTCTTCCTGGAGTCAGCTTCCAACAGGCAGAAACTCTGGTTTGGCTGCTGACCACACGCAAAAATAAAAATGAGCCACTGAGGGGGAAATAAAGTTCTCGAGAACTACCCTCCATGTCCTCTGCCCAACAAAGTGGGCTGGGTAAAAATGAACTGGGGCTGCTCATCGTCCAACCTGCCATTGAAAAGCACATTTTAGTGATTTTTCTCTTCCTGCCTGTTCAGGGTCACAGCCTGTCCTTCACTCTAACTCCTTCTTACGTATTGTTCTCTTAGGGAACACAAGACTTCATGATGGGCAAGTGTGACAAAATTGCACAGATGAGCCTGATGCCTGGCTGGTGTGGAAAAATACCGACGACGGGACGAGACAGCAGCGG
Source organism: Apaloderma vittatum (assembly GCF_000703405.1). Lineage (NCBI taxonomy): Eukaryota > Metazoa > Chordata > Aves > Trogoniformes > Trogonidae > Apaloderma > Apaloderma vittatum. The sequence goes on from NW_009716326.1 coordinate 43,659, forward strand.
TTGTGGGAATGCACTCCTGTCATTCGATATTCACGAGCTGCTGTTTTAGTTCTCTCTATTTAAAAATGTAGTGTGGGTTCTGAGGTCTGTTGAGGGAGGACATTTAGAATGAAGCACACAATGAGTTTGGGAGGACGGGTCCTTTCCCCACACCCCCGCTGGCCTCTTTCCAAGATGCTGCCCAGAGCCTCCTTTACATTACTCCACGCACCTAGAAAATCTGTTCTGGGCCAGCAGCAAAGGGTGTAAAGTCCACGCGGCTCGACCACTTGCAGTTACCTAAATAGGCCTGAACAGATTTCAGCCAGCTGAAGGGCTGGCCTGAGCAGTTGTTGTTTAAGAAGTTAGTCCGTTTCTACTATTTCCCATCATCGGAGTCATTTGAATTCCCCATCTGTGACATCAGTGCGATGTTGCCAGCAGCCAAGCAGGGGACGTGGAAAGCACGGCCAGGGTCTTCACTAAGTTTTCTCTGCAACGTTTCACTCCAGGGCTGGAGGCAAAACATACTGGTAACTTGGCAGTGCCTCCACCGAGTGTTTCCCAGCGCTGTCAGGCACAGTGGGAGCCAGAGCGATTTCAAGCAGCCTTTAATCTGCTCTACTCCGCACCACAGAAGTGGGCTACGGGAGAAGAACAGTGACGGTGTGTCACCACCTTAACAGTACACCCCACCAGACAGGTGCTCAGTGCTCCTGCGGTGATGCTGACAGGTTCCAGAGCAGCAAAATCCAGCATTTTCACTGAAATCTCAGTGTCTCCAAAATCACTCCAGCAGTAATAAAGCTGAACAGAAGCAGTATCCCACTAGCAAGCATTTAAAACGGTGTTCTGGTAATTTAAACACAATTAACTCCTCTATCTCAACGAGCATTTAACCTCTCTCTAACCAACGGACTAACTGCTGTGATGGAACATTACCCCGTCCTCCAGCAACCTCCCTCCCTCCCTGGTTCCGAGAGCCCTGCTCGCCTGCACGGATGATTCAGTTTCCACGTACCTGGTGTTTCTTATCCGCTGTGGGAGACGATCTGGAGCGTATATGCACAGGGACTGTCTGATTGTCGTACCTATCGAGCAAATCTTCCACAGACACCGATTTTCCAGATTTCCGGGCGCTGGGGGTTGTTTCAAATGCCTGCTCCTGCTTCCTGTAGCGAGGCTGGCCCGGCGCGCCCGGAGGGTCTGTCTGCGTGCCTTTGGTGAGCTCCGTTTTGGCTCTGTAATCCCGGCACCTCTCTGTTTTCACTCGGCTGGTGACCGAGCTGTCCTGGTGCCCCGTCTTCTTCTCATCTCCACTTACATCGAAGTAGCCCAGCAGCCCAGGAGGAAGGGTAGAAGATATCCGCCCTGTCCTGGATACCCGCTCTATGGACTCTCTCCGGTGGTAAAGGTTCTGGTCCTGGAGGGAATTCATGCTGGAGGCAGAGGAAAGGCTCTGGCTGTCTGGGCCAGCTGCCTGTAGGTAGGAGCTGTGGGAGCGCTCCCTCAGCAGCCCGATGTCTTGCGAAGATGGCCGGCGCCCTGTTTTGCGCTCGATGTAGTCGGCGAGAGCATTCTGCTGGAGCTGTTTGAGCTCCGGCTTGGAGAGGCTGGCTGTGGAAGAAGCTTTGCCATCCCTTTCGAAGATCTTACGCCGGTCAGCCACTGTATTCTCCGGGAAGACGAAATGGATGCTCTTCTTCTGAAAGGAGAAAGGCAACACCTCCCCATCGGAGATGCCCACCTCGTTCATCTTCTCCGGCTCCGAGTAAGACCTCTTCTTCTGCTCTGCTGTCAGCCGCTTTCGGCCCCCGATGCGCAGGATGTGCTGTGTCTTGGCGTAGTCCAGGGTGGAGAGGCTGTCTTCCGTC
>NW_009716326.1:45634-46184 GCF_000703405.1 Apaloderma vittatum
CCCTCAGCACCCTGGACTGAGCATCTTTAATGCTGTTCCTGTAGGCCCTGTTAAATGGTGTGTCCAGCTGTGACCCGTGGGAATCCTGGACATTATCACTCCAGAGGCTCTCCTTCTCAGGCTCACCTGCCAGCTGGAATGTGCTTTTACTCCTCGGTAGCCGAGCTGCCCTTATTTGCACCTCACTTTCAGGACACAGGCTGTAGTACTCGCTGTGTCTTGCCTGCTTCAATGAAGCCGCCATCTGCAGCTCTATGGGTCGCCAGTCAGCCTCCTCCAGCTTCCCGTTCCTGATGGAGGGGCTGCAGACCCTGCCCGGCTCTCCAGACAGCTGACCGGGCTCCCAGAGCTTGCTCCGCATGTTCTCCGGGCTGTGCAGAGAGCACCTCACACCAGAGGGCTGGCTCGTCCTGCTGGGCCCGTAGTGCTGGCCGAAGCTGGGAATGGCAGTGCTCTGGGGCCGGTGAGTGCTTTGCTCTCGCTGCTCAAACTTGTTGACCTTCTCCAGCACCGAGCAGTGGGGCCTGCCAGCGTCTGGTTTGCCGTAGGG
>NW_009716326.1:46230-47425 GCF_000703405.1 Apaloderma vittatum
GAGGTCTTTGGGTGCTGCGGAGAAGGCGGCTCTTCGCACTTGGGCTCAGCAACGTGGAAAGGAGTCAAGTTCATGGCCTCCTCCTCCTGTCTTGCAAAAGCCTGTGGGCCCGCATCACTCCACTGTTTGTGCCCCTGTCCCCTGTGATCCTTCTCCTCTTTACCGCCACTGTTCAGGAAGGACAGTCTGGCGTGAGAATAACCCTCGCCCGGTTGCAGCTCTTTCAGCTCGGAGCTGCTTTGGTTCCTGGAGCTCTCCGGGATGTTCTGCAAGGAGGAGAAGCCGTACTGCTTGCCCTTGCCGTGACCCCACTGGTGGTGAGTAGCGGCGTCTCTCTCGTTTATCTGCGCGTTGCCATTTTTGCCCTCCTGGGATTCAGCTGGCCAGTCCTCTTTAGGCTGGTAATGGGTTTTTCTCTCACCAGCATCCCTCAGCTGGGACTGCAGAGCTTGGAAACTGTGTTTGGAGGCCTGTGCGGTACTTGCAGTCTCTCGGTTGCTGTGTGCGACATCGAAAGGAGAGAACAACTCCTCCTTTCTTGACGTGGTCAAGCAAAGTTCTGGGCCTGCCGTGCTAGAAGGTTTTTGCTGGAGGAGTTTTGTTACGGCATCGAGCTTTCTTTCAGCTGCTGGGGGCTGGTAGAAGATGGTGGATCTGTTTGTAGTGCTTTGGTTTCCATCCTCATCAGAGCCCAGGGTGCCGCTGGCTACGACCTTGTCGTAAGGGACTGGAAGAGACGGAGAGTACCCGCTTTCTTTGGCCAGAGCTGGATAAAGCGTCCCATTATTGCTTGCAGAAGGCTGGGGCACCTGGGCGTAGTGCGGCTCTGGGGAAGGTACCTGGTAGACACCAGTAGGCAACAGGGGCTGCCCTGGCTGGGCTGGCTGCGAATAGCTCTGCTTAGGCTTCACGGTGGGGCTGCTCTCTGGGCTCTTTTCCACTACGGTGTGCAGGTGCCCTTCTCCAAAGGGGGTTTTCCACAGCAGTCCCTGGGATAGGGTGCTGCTGACGAGAGGAGACCAGGCCCCTTTTGGCTGAGTTCGACCAGGTTTGGCGAGCTCAAGGCCGGCGCATGAGCTGGGCCTCTCATGATGCCTGGTGGCCGCGTAGCTGTCGCTGCGAGCGGGAGGCAAAGGAGGTCCCTTGAGGGGCTGGTTCTTGCCGTCTGAGGAGCCTGGGCCCGGCTGTGCCCAGG
>NW_009716326.1:47435-62709 GCF_000703405.1 Apaloderma vittatum
GGCTCACGCCGGGGAGCCTGCCGTGGCCGCGGCCGTCCAGCGAGGCCCGGGTCTCGCAGCTCGGAAGCAAGGCGGAGGACTTCACCTCGTACTCCTCCGAGATCCCTCTCTGGGCATCATAGATTGTCTTGACGTACCTGATGTCAGCTTGCCGCATCCCCTCCTGCGAGCCGCCTCGGGGCTGCATGCTGTCCGTGGAGCAGGAGTGTTCCTTGCCGAAGGGTGGAGCGGGGTACTCGGGGATGCTGGAGTTGGTGGAGAAGGAGCTGTAGGCAGAGTCTCTTTTGCTGTGGAGGTGGGAGAGCTGATCGATGCTGTTGGTGGATTTGGCCGGGGAGAGGTGACAAGGGTGGTAGCCAGGGGAGGAGTGGTCCAAGCTCTCCATGCTGCCCCGGGAACTGTACTGATCGGGACTTCTCCTCAGATAGCCATGCTCGTAGCCAGAGAGATCGCTGGTTGAGGAGCTGGGGAAGAGCGAGAGAAGACTGAAAACTCACTGTCAGCAGAGGAGAGGCACAACAACTTATAAGTGAGCTCAGAAGCACGATGTTTAGTTTTGAGAAGTGCAGATGAAAACCCATATTTGGGCCTTACTCCATCCCCTGTTTGCAGTCATTCCAGTTCACAAAGAGGAACTGCTTGACATTGCAACACATGGCTCTTATTTACCACAAAAGGGTGGGAGGGAAATACAGACAGAAAGACAGTGCATCTCTGGAGCCAGCGAGGATCAACCCCACCCATCAAACCTATCCAAAGCACTTGGAAAGCTGAATGAGCACCGACGCCACTGAGGAGGAGGACAGGAGCACAAGGGGTGTTCTGGGGGGAATCTAATCTCTTACTTTTTTTCCTGTTTCACTTCTTTTTATGGAGATGAAGGCTATGCCCTGGCAAGCTTCCTGGAAATTTAGCTGCCCCAAGGATAGTTTGTTTGCTGCAAGAAAACTAAACTGACAAGACAGAGAAGAGATGCATGTGTTTGTGTGTGGAGGCAAGCGGGGGTGCAGCAACAGGAACAGTTTGAGAATACGCCAGGAAGTCTCCACAGCTGCCTCCTCATGTAGCTCAGCAGGTGCAGGGACACCTTGGCACCTGGTCCGAGATACACACGTGTCCAAACAGGACTTGTGGCCACCACAGACATGTTTAAGTTGAGAGTCAGAGATCTTTCGATCGGTCAAATAAATGCTGGCCACAGCTCTTTCTACACCTCACAAGGGGATAACACAAACTTTTGTGGAGTTCCCCTGGCTAATCTCTCCTCCCAGATTCAAGAAAGCTCAGAGGACTGAGGAGCTTACTCTGAAGGTTTCCCTTTTCTTCCTCCTGTTCACAGCTCCCCTTCCCTTAGATAGTGCTTTCTCTAACTCCCTGTGCAGCTACATGCACTGTCCTGGCAGAGCCACAGGAAAGCACCAGGAAAGGAAAGGCTGCTGTCCCCTGAGAAGGGCGGCAGGGCAGGGCTCAGAGCTGGCAGCAGGCATGGAGATGAAGCTGAGTTTGCCCGGGTGCAAGCCACAGCCTCAACTAGCACAGGTAAAGGCAAGTTCCCTTTCTGCCCCACTGGGATAACAACACCAAATCTGCTCTGTGCAGCGAGGGAGCTGGGGATGCCCAGCAGCCCTGGGGATCCAGGAAGCAGCAGGTGTTTGGTAACCCCTTCCCTAGCAAGTGTCTGCTGAAGAGCCTAAATCTGGGTCTGGATCATATCCCAGCCACAGTCACTTCCACTGTGCTGGATTAAGAGCACCAAGCCCAAAGGACAGCTGGGGGAAGAAGGCTGCTAAGAATGAGGAAAGGCAGATGGAAGCCTGTCCGTGAGGGGAAAAAGCAGCAGCTCTGCGGAAAGATGCAGAGGAACACAGAGACAGAGAGAAAGAGATATGGCCAGTCTCAGGATAAAGCTGGTTTACTCATTTAAATGCACCGCGCTGTTTTAGTTTCAAATAAGTATCTCCCCGGCAATGCCCAGCACAGCCCTGGCTCGCTGGCCACTAGATGTTCCCCGTGCTCCTCTTCGAGCACCCAGGAGACAGAGCAGTGCTGCCAAAGCTTCTGCCAGGAGCTGTGGCTGGGAGGCAAAGCCCCGGGGTGGGAAAAGAAAATGCTACAGCATCATCCGTGCTGAAGGCCAGGGACAAACATACATTTTGTCTGCAACCATCTCCTTGCTTTTTTTAATGCTGTTTTCTTTTGTGCTCCCAACTGCCAAGGCTCAGTCTCATCTCTAGAAGAAATGATGCTCAAATCCCAGTGGCTCTAAGGAGAATTTCCTGCTCCTGAAATCCTTCTGCCTTTCCAGGGAAAACACTCCAAGAGCAGAATTTAAACTCGTTCCCCGCTCACGCTGCTCCTGGACTTACCTACAAGTACCTTTTTGGGCTGTTCAGGGTACCTGACAGAATTAAACTTATTAGTTTAGTATTTTGAAAACTGATAAATCACTTCACTAACTTCTTGGAGAAACAGCCGTGCACATACAATTATGACCAAGCTGACCCCTGCAGAAAGCGATTGCCAAAATCAGGAAATCCCTTGTTGAACTTCTCACCCTGGGAGTATCGTCGGTGATGCTGAGAGCGGCTCAGTTATGCTGATGTCCTGCTACCCACAGCCTTTTCTTCCTTTTTTGTTTTTTTTTTTAATAGGCTAATTCTGACTTTTGATTTCTTTTCTTTTGCTGAGAAAACATATACAGGCAATCCAGAGGATGCAGAGCAGGACTCCAGCTCCTTCATCCGCATCTGCAGAAAGCTGCATTAACATCCTGACAGTGGGGATTTTCAGAGCAATTTTAGAAGGGGGATTTTTAGAGCAATTAATTTCCCAGCTGTTAATAACCTCACAGAGGACCTAAAAAAGGAAAAGATGGCCACTTGAGCCAGGTAACCAAACAGGAAGCGAAGCCTCCCTAACTCTAATCCTAACCCTGGGTGAAAACACAGCAAATGATACTAAATTAAAAGCGCACGCTGTTTTGCGCCTTTGGCTACGCAGCACAGGACTGTAGCTGGGGAGTGCTTACCTGGAGTGGTAGGACTGATGCCAAGGGGTGCCAAGCGTACCCTGAGATATTTGCATCATGCTGGGATCGGGTTGGTTCTCCGCTAGTTTGGTTGAATGCCACGAGTGAGGTCGGCCTGGAGCTTCACTCCGCCTAGGTAAAAGCAGAAGGATTTTGCACATCAGTAACAGGTCAGCTCTTCCAAGCAAGATGAACGTGAAGTCACACCAACAACCACATTTAAAATGACTCGTGCCCTGAGAATGAGGAGCAGCACTGGAGCTGTGTACCACTGAAGTCCCAAATGTGACCATCTGCAGGACAATCCTGACTACCGACAAAGTAGAAATGCAAGAGGAGGATATGACGCATCTTAAAGCATTTGTCTCGCTGAAACAGTACGGCATGTCCTGAGTCACTAAATAGATTGAAATGCCCTCTGCAGATGTAAACCAGACTCTTCTAGTACTGTCTAAGATGGTGGAAAGAAACGATATGGGAAAATACAGAAAGGCAAAAAATGATTGTTAGGGTCAGATCCTTTACTAGCACAACTGGCTGATGTTCTGTGATATGGAAAAGTATTGTTAGAAAGTGAGAGGCAGAACCATTTCACCAGTAGTTTTTCCATACAGATTTCAGAAGCACAAGTCCTTGTCCCATCATCAGCTAAAAGAAGAAAGAAAAAGGGACATTCTTTTTCCTTTTAACAATTGCTGTGACAGGATTGTGTCAAGGAAAGCTGAAGCAGAGGTTTACAGAGGGCAAGCTGGACTGAGCACTGTTTTACCATTCCGTGTGTAGGTGTGTTTAAAACAGAGCTCTTTTGTTAAACAAGGAAGCTGAACACTGCTGGATGGGAAGTTGACAAAATAGTTCATTAAGAATAACCCACATTCTTGCCTTTTCCATTGCAGAGATTCAAAGACTCTCATTGTGGTTTTGAGTAGAATGAGCCCCTAGCATTTTTTTTTTCCTTAGGAAAGCACACTGAATGGTCACAAGCAAAGCAGGTTCTCCCTTGATTTGATCAGTAAGAAGCTTGCAAGGTGGCTGTGTAGCCAGTCTCCTGAGGCCCAGGTATTTTAAACCCTTCTGGTCGGTATCCTTGTAATAATACAACCTGTGGATGGGCAAAACTGTGAATTTGAGTCAGAAGACATGCCGTACCAGCTCAGCGCAGGATAACCTCGCATTGTTTCCACACCTACCTGATCCTAGAAACATGGATTAAGGGTAACCGAATCTTAGCCGAGCTTAAGCCAAAGAGAGGAAGCGCCGTGGGACACATGATCTCCAGCTCATGTTGCAGGCTCACGCAGGTGATGTCTGAGGAGGAGGCAGCAGGATGGAAGCATGGAGGGTGTCTGCATACACACATGTACCGAAAGGCGAAGGCCAGGGGGTCTCAGCTGGAAGACTCTCTTTGAGACAGAGCTCTGAGGTTGTAAAAGAAAGGCGCAGCCCCCACTGTCCAGGGAATGCAGAGAAGTTGCCAGCTTCAGCCTCTTGTAACACCTGATAATAGCACTTTGCTTCACCCTGCTTCCTTAAGCTCAGTTTATAATTATTATTGCCTAGTTAGGGAAAAGGATTGGAACTGGAGGCAATGGGACAGTGAACATCACGGCGTTTAAAGGCCAACAGCTAACTCCCATTACAGACAGAGGGGGAGCTGAACATGGTTAATCTGCCGGTTGTGCAAAAGCTTTTGATTACAGTGGCGTTACTACAGAGCACGACTTTCAGGAAGCAATGAAAAACAGTGCAAGATTAAACTCTACTTGGCAAGTGGGGTAGGACTTCTTTTGTAAAGCCCACAAGGTCAGATCCTGATTCACCCCAGACAAACTGGCTGAGTGATAAATCTGCAAATGCAGCAGCTAATTCCCAACTTGAGTGAAGGCAAATAAATCATTAGATCTTTGACTGGTATAAATTTGGTGTAGCAATGCTGCCTTCAACAAAATGAGGAGCAAGAGCTGACACTGTTCTAGGAGGCTGTAGGATTTCAAAATCTAGAACTGCAATCATCACAATAACAACAACAACCATCTCATTACTGAAAATTTCTCCAGATAGTGGAGAAAGTGATCCCTCTGCTGTAAATGCCAAGGCTGGAAAAGAGACTCCTGGTTCCTCATGGACACCTCCGGCAATCAGATAACCTGGGCACCCACGTCAAGTTGGCATCACGACAAATGCCTCCAAGTGAAGATACCGCCGAGAACGTGGCAGATCTTGACTCAATGCTGGCATCTAAATGGGCTCCAGGGCAGCTGTAACGCTGATTACATACCAGATAGTGCCAAATTCACCTCATAAACTGCAAAAACCAAAAAGGAAAAGAATAATTTTTAATCTTGTCCAGCTGCTGTTATCTGGGTCCTCCTTGTTGCTACACCAGTCACGGCGTTTTCAGACAGAAACGTGACCGGCACATTAGCCGTCTCCTCTAGCGCAGCCTGGCAGAGGCTTCATGCAGGCTGGGCTGCAAGGACCGTGCTGACACTTCTGAGTCCCTTCACCATTAATAGCTCTGTAGCCCTCTCTTATTAGGAAGAGCTGAGCGTGTTCTTCTCTGTAATCTCTGCAGATTATCTTTATGCTTCGTATGCAAAACAATGACGGAACTTTATAAAGATACCTTGGCACTAACTCTACACATGAGTCAGCATCTAAAGAACATCTATCTGAACCTTTCTTCACAGTGTAACTGAAAGTTTGATTTATCTTTTTCCTAAGGTTGTAGGCAGTCTGATTTCCATTCTTTACATACTGTTCCTCACTGATGCCAGGGTACACGCACAACTTGCGCTTTGCAATTCAAATGTGCTCCAGCTCAGTGTTCTCCAAGGGCACAGAGATACTTCTGCATAAAAAGGTTTCAGCATCGTGATGAGAAGCAGGAAGGAACACAGTTCCCTCCCCTCATGTACCGTGTTCTGGTCTTTCATGGAGCAGGATCCGTGGGCACATCGTGGGATGTACTCGCTGTGTAGACTGCACATAACGTGAGCCTAGGTAAGCAAGCTGCTGAAGGTAGAAGAGAAGGATTTCACACCAAAAGCACCTTCTTTTAGAAAACACAGACTGAATTTTATCCTTGCAGACAATAACAGGATGCAACTCAGCCTTTTAGAAACCCAATGAGTGAAAGCCACAGAGGGGATGCTGTGGCCGATCAATTAGCAACTCATGAGTTATCAATGACTCAATAAACAGATCTATTTCTCCTGCAACACACCAACAGAGCTTGCGGGGAATTAAGCTTTCATTAACCTCATGTCTGCCAAACACATCATCCAAGATGGCTTGATAGAGACCATTTGCAAACAATCCCTCTTCTACCACTGACCCTGTGCTCGTATTTTCCTCTGTCCCAGCAAGTCCTCCTCAAGATAGACAGGGAATGCTGAAGATACAGGCAGCAAAACCTTTCAAGGAAAGCACTTCTCCCCAAGGAGCAGAATCCATTGGAGGACACAGGCAGGAGCAATGGTCACCAAGACACACACCCCATGCCCTGCAGGGATGGTTTTGCCTACCTGCTAGTGTTAACAGGCTCAAGAAAAATGGGAAGACATAGAGAGGAGACCTAAGGCCAAGAGGGTCGCTCTGGGCCATCACAGCCAACTGCAATCCCTGTGGATGTGCTTTTCCCAGATCCAATCCCAGGCACTGAGTCACAAGAGAGAAAGCCAAGGAGGCAGCCACTCATCTTTTCCACATCCTCCTCGCAGTGGTTAAGATTTCAAGCCAGCGATATTTCTTAATGAACAAGAAGTATGTGGCAGAAGTAGCACGTCCTGATCCATACCCCGCTGCACGGGGCAGGGGGCTCTTCCTGTAAATCACTGCGATTCACATCTACCCTCCCAGGGGGGTCTGTATACTTGCATAAACGCAAAGTAGAGACAAGGATCGGAATTCTCACCGGTGTGGACCTGTCTCCACAACGGCCACTTCTAAAACAAGCGCTACGTAGCAAGGATACGTTCTACAGACACCCTAATGCGCTGCTGCAGTCTCTATGCTCAGTCATGAGGCAGGAGATGAAGGAAAAACTAAAGCGCTCGGAAGCCTATTAGGATTTCGACAGAGTGAGGCCACAATCTACTCAAAGCAGTGTCGCTCTTCATTAAGGTTCAGTCATGGTTCTAAAAATAAGCATAACAGACGAGGCCAATTAGAAAGAAGTCGGATCATAATGGCGTCAGCTTGATGTGTCTTTCACCGAAACTGGTCTTTTTAGGCTCACAGAGCCCTTCTAGTCAATCCTGGGGCAGAAGAGATCTGAAGTGAGTTCTGCCCCTCCACAGCTTTGACTAAAAACAAGGATTCGGTATAAAGACTTGAAGTACATCTCATGTCATGGACCCTGAGCAAGAATGTCTCCTTACCTATAAAGCCAAGGGAGAGTCACACTTTGCACCCCTCCTGACTCTTTTACTTTTCCCTACGCTGAAAACCCCCTCACTTCAGAACACATGGGTGCAACCTGTGAATATACTCATCCTAGGACACAAACTTCTTTTCTACAACACGTTAATCTCTGCAACTTCCAGAGGACAGCCCGCCCACCCAAGAAACCCCTTCACAGTACCTCACAGCTTTTAGCAGTCAGTCTTAAAAAACAAAACAAAAGATAAAAAAACCCTCTCCCTTGAGAAAAACACCCCAGCCAAGTTCAGGGCTCTACCTGAGACCTGTCCAGCTTCATTTGTCTCTCAGGCCCCTTTCGCAGGGGCGCAGGCAGATGTCGCGCCTCCGTCTTGTTTCCAGTTGACATGTCAGACACAATTTGTTTTTTCCTTTTGACGAGCATCACTTGGGACGTCTGGGTTGCGTCAGACAGGGCGTCAAGTGCTATGTCGGAACTGGGAGACAAGTACCGAGCTCCCTGAAGCCTCTCTGGGGCAAGGAAGCAGAGAATCAGAGGTTTCTGCTCAGATTTCCTACCATTGCCAGCTCTCTGAGAAAAAATCCTCCTCCCCACCACTGGAAAGAAAAGCCCCGTGTGAAAGCCAAAGATGACAACCACATATGCGGATGTACACACAGATTTTTTTTCTACAATTCTTCTCAATTCCACATGCAGGAAACAGCCTGTCTGTCCTCCTCCTCTCCCTGACACAAAAAGCCGGCTGAGGAAGATGGTGCCAAAAGATTATTTTGTGGATCGGGATGACCAAGGGCACAACATTACCTCTGGTAAGGGACAAAGTGTGGATGGCCGATGATGGATGAAAACGTCAAGCGCAGCAGCAAAAATTGCCAGAGTTTGCAGGGGACGAAAGATGGCTTTTCTTGAAAGAAACGCTCTGCAGGCCAGGCTGCAGAAGGAAGCTCTGGGATCGCTCAGAGGTGATGGCAGCTGTGAGCAACGGTTGCTCCTTAGTTGAACTTAAGAACAGTCAAACATTGTAATTAATGATTATTGGTCTTGCATGTCACACCTCCGTGTTATCACACTTCTTCGGTGACCCCACAGGCTGTCTTATCCCAGAAAGCCCCATTTATCCATTTTCCAGAAAAGGAAACAAAGGCCTTGAGAGTTGAACTGCCTTACATTAGTTCACCCGACAGGCCCACCGCAGAGGGCAGCGCTGGGAACCGGGGCCGCCAGCCACTGCTGCTGCTGCATTTTCCCTTTGCCCAGGCACATGGGCAATATTTAGATTGAGAACTTGAGGGTCCCACCGATGTTCTCTGGCACTAACCAGACAACAGGCTCAAATAGGAACAGTGGAGCTTGGGTTTTTAGTGTGAGAGGTGATGTATACAAGCATTCACGTCGTCTCTCAGAGCACAGGCAGAACATCTCAGCAGCCAGATCCTAGAGCCGCTTCCCCTGCCTGTGGCTTTGCAGAAGTCACAGAGCTGCATTCATTTAGCTGTATTGATGAACTGGCCCAACGGGCTTAATTCAAATAATTTTTCCTCATTCTTCTCCAGTCAGTAAATTACTTTAAAAGACAGAAAACCAGGCATAGCTTAGATTCTTTCGCACCCCAGTATCAAACACACAGCAACTTGCAACAGGAGAGACTTAGAAACAATGGAAGGAATGTGTTTTCCTAGTCTCCTTTGGTGCTTAGGAGGAACTGGGTGGCTGGCAGCAGAAACGTTGTCCTGCGAGCCCGATTATCCAAACGTAATGTGGACAATGAGTCACGGCAGGTAACCAAGGGGATTTTCAGGGCAAGCGTTTCGGAGAGTAGCTGGGTCCTCCTCTGAGCTGCAGGGCTACAAACCACAGGCAACGCTAATCAACTCAGCAGCAAAGTGCTCATGTAGGAATGACAAACAGGAGAGAAGAAAATCCTTTAGCATACATACAGTTGTGTGTGTGTAGGGGGATCTGTTCAGAAACAGACTGCTTGCTAGGGTGCTGCAAGGGAAAAAAAAGGCAAAGGGTACCAATAAGAGTTTAAACTTGCAGCTCGTCAGGTGAACTTGTGATTTACTCCTAGCTGGGAATTCACCTTCCCACTGTTACTGCAGGGATAGGTGCCCGTCCTTGAGTATATCACTGGGACTTACACGAGTCGGGCAAGTGAAATAGCAAATCTGCAGTGATCATCCCAAATTTCAGAAAGCGACAGGGATCGATGACAGCCCCATCGCCTTCATCAGCTGGGGTGAGTCTGCAGAAAGCAAACAGGCAGGGGAATTGCACCCAGTGCTACGGCCAAAGCAAAGGCCACTGAATCTGAAATGCTCCCCCCATACTCAAACACTTATACATTAAAGCAACTTCCTGCTTGTAACCGAAGCTTCAGCCTCAGTTAAACTGAGAATCGCAGACGAAGCCTCCAACACCGCTGGAAAAGTCAAGCAAAACATTGGGTCTGCATCCAAAAACAAATTAATCCAAATGAAACGCTGAACTTCAGAGCTTCTGAGAAGATTTGCTACTAGATTGACAGGTTGGTGGGATTTACAGGGCACATATGCTGGCTAAGTCACTGCTACAGCAAAGTGGTGCATGTATGGGAGCTCCTTTCCCAAATTCGCTGCAGGTCATATACCTCAAGAATTGCAGAATCCCAACATCCCAGACAGAAATAAATCTCTCCCTCATAAAACTAGCTTCAGAAGAGATTTGAACCTCTAAAACACGTTCCACAGAGAGAGAAAATTTATGGCGCACACAGTGCTCTGGAGAAAGGCAATACAAATTCAGCAAGGTTACACACGTGAACACTGGTGGAAGAGCTTGCAGCCACCCAGGCTGTGCAGGGTCAGCATCTGCAACTGTCTGCAGCACCTAAAACCTGGAGCAACCCCACGGGGGTGAGTGAGTTTGCTCCAGAAGTGGATCCTTGCTGATGAGATCCGAAAGTGACTTCACGCATCTCGTTCCCTTCTCAGCTCTTCACTAACAGGCTCTGGGCCACATCTCCTCCAGCTACGGGAAATGAGTGTCGCTTCTTGACTTCAAGTAAGGCAAGGTCTGGCCTGAATGCAATGTTGCCAATAAAAGTCACTGCTTTGACCTCACGGTGCAAATTTCAGAAAACTGACACATAAAAATCTATGAGGTCATTCAGATAACAGCCTGACTGATGTAACAGGTTCTTCTGATGGCCTGAGTAAATGCTATAGGATTTGGTCCTAAATTGTATGGACAAAGGAAGAAAATCAGGCTCTGCCACAACACTGGCAGATCCAGAGCAATTCGGGAAACTGACTTCTGAAGACATTTAATCGTTTAAAAAGGCAGACAGGCAGTCAGCAGGGCTGTCACGAATGCCAGACTCCCACTGAAACACAGTCCTAGAAGAAGCCAGGTGATTTTGGAAGGCCAGGAACTTAAAGCTGGGGAGCCATAGCAGGCTTACACCACTTCTGCAGAGATACTTTGGTTCAGCATCTCTGATGACCTTTACCACCAGCAACAAAAGTTTTTGACGAGAAAGGACACCTCTTCCAGGTCTCCTTCTCCATAGTCTCCCTCAGGTGTCCTTGCAGCCAAAACAGTAACAATTTTACACCCAGCCCTAAGCAGATGTTACTGACATCCAGCAATGCCGATGCTTGACTCGTGGCCCCAAAGGTAAATTAATTTCCCCAGCAAGAGGCAAGGAAGCCTTGGGAAAGGGTGGGTGTGAGGTTAAGAAACTATCCTGGATGTCTTCCACCACCTAACACCGCTGACGCTGCGGATTCGCGCCGCTCCGCTCCATCATTACCACTGCCCTCAGCCCCATAAGCAGAAAGTGGAGTTTGCCAGCCGCTCTGCAAGAACAGTGGCCACAAAACACACGGAGCAGACAGGGACACAGATGGACACACAGACCGACATGTTCTCACCTGGCCTTGAGCCGTAACTTAACTCCTCCCGAGCACGTGGTTTTGCCAGGCTGAAAGTCAGCGGTCACGCAGTCTGGACTGAGCAGGTTGGGAGACAGGTCTGTGCATCCCTTTGCTGCATGTGTGTCCCTGTCAAAAGAAACCAAAGCCACATAAACACCGACACACACACAACACCGACCCCTTGTATCCTACATTTAATAAGGATTTTAGGAAAGAAAGCGATACACAGATCTAGCGGGGCAGGCAGGGGCATCAGTCTAGTTTTTAAAGAGCACAAAGAAAAGCTCACAGAAAGCCACGTGTATCCCTTCTCTTGTCTACGCTGTTGCCCAGGCAGGCTTTAAGAGTGAGATTTTGCTCTCCTTTATAGCCAGGCAGTGCTCAGCCCCTACAGGTGCCCCTCACAACCGTTTTGGAGGAGCAGCACAATACTGCAGCCCTGCTTCTCGGCACACAGGACTGAGATCAGCTGCAGCATCCACAGCACAAAATTCTTTATCGCACGCCTGCATTTTGGGACTCTAAACCCCTAAGAGGGGAGTTGAAAGGTTCTGCTGTGGGATGTGCCCCTTTCCACACGTAGCCACCTTACAAGAGCCCAGGCACTGCTTCGAACACACAAGAGAAAAGCTAAGAGAAAGGTCCACATGGTGAGAGCAAGAAAGAGAAGCCTGTTCCCCCCTCTACTGCTATTTCCACAAAGCTAGCAAGAAAATATTTACCCCACTTTACCACACACCCGCAGAAGTCACACAAACATCGTGCAACCATCACTTCAGCTCCTTCCTTCCCCTGAGGCATGGGAGAACCTGAAAAGATCCGGCATTCCCGCTTGCTCTCATTTGTTGCATCGCGACTCGGGAGAGATTTGCAATTTCTGTTTGCTCAAGGAACAACCCCCCCCTTGCCAAAATAAAAAAAAAGCAGGTCTGAAAGGACCCCCTTCCCTGCCTCCCTTGGCTTGCGGTGGCCCGAGGTGAGCTGTAATTGCCTCTTGTTGTGTGCTTAGTGGGCTGCAGGCTGAGCACACATGCCGGCATCTGGGGCTTTGGATAGCTGGGATGGCTTGGATGCCATTCCGGTGAGAGGCCAGCCGTCTTTGTGTCCGGCTCCGTCCTTCCCCCAACGCTCGCTCCCCAAGCCCCCACGTGCCAGGCAGGAATGTTAAGCCTCACATTGCGGATGAGATATACCAGGGAAGCGCAGCAGCACTTTCACCTAGATTAGGGAAAGCGACTGGTCCGGAACGGCCTTTTTCTACTTGCCCTGCTTATATTCATCCGAATTTTGCCTCAAATCCTGCCTTAGCTGCTTTTTTCTTTCCGTGTGCCAAATCCCATCCCGCTTTTGTTTCTGCCACTCCTCTCCTCCGAGACGACGCCAAACTTTTCAGCAAACCAGAAAAATCCCTCTCCCAGCCTTCAGGAGCACAACCTGCTCTCGCGCAGCTCCGTGAAGTACCAACACTGTTAACTGCTCCAACTCTCTTTGCTTACCACAGAAAAATTACTAAGTTACAGAGGAGATTTCACTGCAAGAAAAGGGACAGAAAGCTTGCTTCGGATGCATATTTAAAAGCCTGTACTCAAACAATTTATATATACAAACAGGCACAGAATTTTGTAAACAAAACACATTTACAGCTGTAGTGTTTAGAGGACAAAGTCCTCTGTTTAAGGCTTTGTATAGAAACACCAGAGAGATGGTCCCAGCCACAAAGAACGGCGCTTCTGCTCCTACGACCCTGGTCCCGAGACGTTTTTGTGACAAGGGGCCCCCCAAAGCCCCTCAGAGCATCTGAACGCAGCTCAAACTCACAGCGAGGCTGCTGCGTATCACGCTGAAGCCTAATGAGGTGTCTCGCTGACAGCGTCCGTGGCAGGATCCCATTAGAGGGGAAAGGATCTCGGCAGAGGCACTCTTCTTAACCCGGGGGCAAATTCTGATCTCCCTCCTCATTTCCCTTACAGGGAACTACCTCCCTGGTTTGCTAACGGGGCCATGAAGAGAAGATGCAGTTCACCTCAAAATCCTTCCCAGGCAAAGGTGTCTGGCTGGCCCAAAGCGCCGCCAACGGCCACAGGGCTGTAACTTCCAGCACAACGCCAAAACACTTACAAAGTCAAGGTGATTCCTCTGAGACAGTTCTCAGAGCGCTGTTTCAACCTGCTTGAAAGCAGATACTGACACAGGAGAAGATCTTCGCCGTGTTCAAAGGAGACACCTCGGATCAGCAATGAGCTTTCCTAACACATCTCTGGCAGCTCTCGGGGGTAACATCCCCATCTGTTTCCTAACCAGCAGAGTTGGGTTCTCCCCGGGTACTCCTGCAGTGAGTGAAGCTGCTCGTCTCTTCTCTCCGAGTAGCTACCTCCAAAGTAGACAGTAACAACACTTAGGACTGGGAAACTGCCGCTGTGCTAAATATATTCAGAAGAGGAATCAGCAGCCTGAGAAACCGATATAAAGCAGTAAGCGCTCACAGCTTCCCGGTCACCACAGCCTAGTGCTCTTTCAGCACTTGGGGTCTTTTTCTTTTTTTCCTGATTTAGAATAAGCAGTTTTCAGAACATGAAAAAAGCAAGAGACGACGCAGACTCTAATGTCTACTTGCAAGTAAAGCTTTTAAAGTCACTTTTAAGCACTCCCATATGGATCCACACAGATCCGAAGCTCACAACTGGCAGCTCCAAGCAGCGGGAGGGTAAGCAGCTTGGGTGTTCCCCCTCACACAGTGAGAAACCCGTGCTTGCCAGCATGCATAATTTTGGGGTTTACCTCACCGAGACAAAGAAAAGTTAATTAGTGTCTGCATGGGCTCTGGGGTTGTTGTTGGGGGGCAAGAAGGAAATGCAATGGAGTTTTTCCTGAGCCTCTTAAAAAACCATAATTACTGAGCTCTGCGTGGAACGGCGGGCTCAATAAGACATTGAAAACTAATCAGCCGGTCTATAAATAACACCATTAATCAAGCCCAGTGGGGAACACAAGACTTGAGGATCCTTCCACCAGCGAAGCACACACACATCAGGGATGAAGCGCAGCAGCTCTTCAGCAGTGGCCCCCGCCGGGACCCCAAACAGAACCCCCAAACCCGGCCGCTTTCTGTCTCATAGTCAAGCAACCTGCCTGCTCAGCCTGGAAGATTTCTGAAGATGTTTATAAGTCGTTTTACAAGGCAGCTCAGTCTTAACGATCAGGAGGAGTGTGTTAACATCCGTAAAAACACCTCTCCAACGCTAACACGGAACCAGCCACCCTAGAGCAGAGATGCGGAGGG
The DNA here is from genome assembly GCF_000703405.1 of Apaloderma vittatum. Taxonomy (NCBI): domain Eukaryota; kingdom Metazoa; phylum Chordata; class Aves; order Trogoniformes; family Trogonidae; genus Apaloderma; species Apaloderma vittatum. The sequence goes on from NW_009716326.1 coordinate 62,045, forward strand.
CCTACCTTGCATCACGACTGTCACCACGCACGCCTCGTCCTCCGAGCGACCGCTCTCCTAAAGCCCGAGCTGCCCCCAGGATGGCCCAGTGGGACGGCTCTCTGCAGCAGCACCCATCTCACTGGGATGCTCTTTAAGGTCGGGGCCGCATTTTATTTTGGGACCTTACAAAGCGCCTCACAATTGCATAGCTCCTGGCAAGGAGCGGTGCGCAGTTGTTCTTTTTGTTATCATGTTGTTCCTAAAGCTCGCAAGTGGGAGACAGGAAACCTAGCGCAGTCTATTTAAAACTCCCTTGCCTCCCACCTGAGGCTGGCAGATGCCTCCAAAATCTTTCTTTTTCTGCAAAGTTCATGTTAAATTATTAATTGTTATTTATACTTACTGCCTCTGTGGTGCCTCTGGTATTTAATACCACACATGTTAACAAGCATCTGCACAAAAATGCCCTGCTCAGCTTTTCCCTCATCTAAAAATATGATCTGTTCAGGTTTTTTTCTTGATGTTTGCTCGACAAACAGCAAAACAATACATTATTACAAATTTAAGCTTTTTTTTTTTTTTTTCCCCCGGAAAAGCCTGCTCCTCAGAAGCTTCATCACCCCACAGCCTGGTTGCCTCTGCCTCAAGCAGAGAGCAGCAGCCACCAGAAGAAACAGGCAGCG
>NW_009716326.1:62740-74394 GCF_000703405.1 Apaloderma vittatum
GCACACGGAGGTGTCTCCTCTGCACCCCCAGCACTGCCTTGTCTGAAGCAGGCATCTGCAAAACGTTTCCCTAATTCTTACCATCCTCTTCAGCAAAGCATGGGTGGCCTTATTTTGTATTAATCAACCCCCTACAACACTGGTTTGCCTGTAGGTGCCATCTGATGCCTCATGCCCTTCCCAAGGCGACACAATCCCTGCAGAACCCCGTCAGTGTTTTAGGGAGATCCTTCGCTTCTGACCACAGACGACGCTGACCTCCGCTGGCCGCCTTATCTGCCTCCTGCGCTGACCTCCCATTACCTGCAGACTTGAAATGTTTCATACCATTTATCTTAACCTTGTGGGCTCTTGCTCTTCTTTCTCACTTTCTTCAGTCTTCCTTATCCTCATTTATAATCTTCACATTCCAGTACGGATGGATTTCCCAAATCAAGCCTAGGGAGTAAGTGGGGGTGCATGCCTCTGGCCAGCAGAACCCCCAACAATTGCGTCTGCACCAGCTAACCAATTTCAGCTGGGGCCTGCAGAATTATTACTCTCAATAAATGAAGCTTCACGTTTCATAAAAATAGTTCCCTGAGTAATGGAAGTAGCATAAATCATTGCTCTCAGTGAGGAAACGCTGCAGCGCTCAGCTGCCTGGCTACAATTCCCAAAGAGGAGAGAGAATTTGCACAGGGAAGCCGTACAAAACCAAACTGGTGAAGTTTTGGCTGCTCACAGCATTTGTTTTGCAGCACGTCAGAGATCCACTTCTGTCTGCACTGCCACCCTGCACTCTGCTTTCCGGCTTCGCTGTTTGTACTTCCAGGTCCGATACAGCTGTGAACACCCACAAACTGCACCTGGCACTGTGTTTAAAGGTTTTTTTTGGTTTACATTTTTAAAGATGGGTATTCTTCTAATGGCTCCACCTCTTGGTGTCATGATTACTTATTTTAAACTAACACCAGGTTCGCCGCTCCAGTAATCGAAGACCTAAGTCTCAGAAGACCAAACCTCTAAATGTTAATAGATTTAGTAATTTGTAATGTCTCCTTACTTCTAAGACCAGAGAAGATGGAGCTTAAAATCTGATTTTTAAATCGTTCAGGATCAACAGGAGTGTTCATAACCACTATCAGAATTAGCTTTCCTAGAAAAATAACCGCTCACATGCTGATGCTTCTGAAATTCAGATTAAGCAAGGAATTCTGTCCTCTTTCAAGTTCTACAGCCGTGTGTAGGCATTGCCTGATATTTTTCCCCTTCATCTTAAATAAAGAGGCAACCCTCCTCTACTACAGAGACAGCCAACAGCACAGCCCAGACACAAAAATACGGAGAGTCAGCAACAAAACAGAACTCGGCTCCGACAGCCCTGCAGAGAGGGAGATGAAGGAGTTAAGGCTCCTGTTTTATCCTCAAGGCACCCCGCGTTACACAACGTCGCAGGGCGTCCTCAGATCCCCAGCTCAGCCCAGTGACATAAGGAGAGTCCAGCAGCTTCACCTCTGGCTATCCTCATCCTGCAGGCAAGCTCTCAGCAGCCCAAGAGCTGGAACTACGTCTCTTTGTGAATGAAAACGCTGCCTCGCATCTCTGGGCAACCAGCAAGCCAGGCTTGCAGCAAAAGGAGGGAGACCACGCTCATGCCGGGCACCGACCTTGCGCTTGCCAGGGGGAACTTCGCTTTGCAGATCCTCTTGCTCCGCCTGAAGTGAAAAGACTGGATTGCTTACGTATTTCTTATTTTGTTACCTCTTGTGGCTGGTCCAGAAATAGCCTGTAATCCACATCTCTGTCACGCTCCCAGAATCTCCTTGAGCTGAAGTGGAAGTGCCCTGCGTGTCAGAGCACAAAGGCCCAGGTCCTCTCTCAGTCTTAGCTGGTAGGGGCAGCACCTGCAGGGGTTTATCAGCCTGCGCTTGTGGGGCCCCCGAACCAGACAAGGAGCCAGGACCAGCTGCAAATATGTGGACAAACCAATTTTTTCATCAGAAATAATATTGTAAATTGAACTGAAACTTTCCCTTCGAGAGCATGCAGTTTGGACTAAAGGTTTCACTGGAGAAAGTCTCTCAATTTCTGGGTAAAATCTGCAGTGTGACCCTTGGGACGCTCACCTGAGATGGAGAAGAGCTGGGTTCAAGTCCATAGGGCAGATGAGGAATTCAAGGCCATTTCACATACACCTCAAAACACAACAGGCTCCACTTGTGAAAAACCCTGGAAGGACTTCTCCAGCCAAACACGGAGCAAGACAGGTTTTGAAATCTCAGTAAGGCTCACTGAGTACACAAATCTTGGGAGAGAATTAAGTACTCTTTCAGAGTTCTGCAGCAAGATCCAAGCCTCAAGGAGAAACAATAATCTCCAAGTCTTAGATTCAGACGGGTCAGTAAAGCAGTGCAGAGGTGGCTTCAGCTTTTCTAACTGCCTGAAGGCAAATTAAAGGGCTAAGAAATCAGGGAGCTGTCCCAGGACGGCAAAATCTCACATTCAAGCACCCATCACATCCAATCTCATGGCTCCTACGTGGTTATGTCAAGCACGCGATACTTCAGAGCAAAGAAGCACCAAGGCCGAGAAGTTAGTTGGAATTAATTCAGACTCACAGCTTTCCTTCTAGGAGGGCTCTTCACTTCCGCTACTCCGACTTAAACAACTTGAATGAGCACTGACCTTCAGGTCCATTTAGAAAAAATCGGGAGAAAGGAGACTGCATTTCAATACTAAGTCCTACTTGTCCGGTGTTTTTCTGGCTTTCCCTTTTCTCTGAGACTGGACGGGTTTTATTTGACTTGACCTCAACCCCACAATATGTTTGCATATACTCACACAAACGCACAAAGCAGCTGTACCTGTTTGCAAGCAGGGATCCGAAAGGAGTATTCGCATTCATTTGGGTTCCTCACTTCATTTGGTATTGGCCAAGGGATCTTTGAGAAAATGAACTCCCTCTTTGTCTGTGAGAGAGCCCTAATCCTCGTTTTGCCCCAGAGGATTACTGAGTACTTAGAAAGGCGCTCACATGCACATTTTTGGTTCATGCCAACTGCATTTGGGTCCACAATACGAAGCGTTCGCTTGGGTCTTTAGGTTTGACAATAGGCATTCCACGGCACCCAGACCCTGACCCCAGAGACTGCCACCCTTTTGAAGACACCCTAATTCGCCTCTTTCTGTAATATGGGCCTTCCCCTGATTTCCTTGGGCAGTTCGCCTTCAGAATTCAGCAGGCAGGCAGCTGGGCACGCAGCCCTGAAGCCCAGAGGCTTTTCTTGTGCTGCCGAGCCGGTGGTCAGAGCACACGGTTCCCTGCGTGGCCCTGCCAAAAAGCCCTGGACTCTAGCTGGAAGGAAGAACTCGTAGGTCTGAGAAATCAGCTTTTATCCCCAGTCAATTCCTGGCTTTTTGCAACAGAAGTTTACGGTTACACGCAACTATAGCTTACTGTTTGTGCCACAATAGTACCCAGAGAGCTGCCTGTTCAGGCGCTGGAATCCATCATTCCTACGTTGTACACACTTACAGCAAAGGGTCATTCCTTGCATTACAGGAATAACAATTCCTCTAACAATTCCAAATGCCCAGTGCCGCGACACCAGCTCCACGCGTAGCTGGCGTTTCACCACCATGGTTATCCGTGCACAAGGTCAGTTCGTCGCTGGTCGTGATTTTGCTCTACGCATCGAGCTCAGGAGTCTTCAGAGCCTCCTGGTGCTTCCACCAGGGTCAAGTGTGCTCTGTGCAGCTCTGGCCAAAGCTTTCGGGTTCATGGCTTCATTCTGCAGAGCTCATGCAGGCAGAAGGATCATCAACACATCTGTCCCTTTAAGGACCACGACTACTGCACACACGTAGAACCATAATGTTATCTTTACAGGTTCTAGGGTATTCTAGTGCTGAATCATGCTGATCAAAAGTCATTCTGTGTAACTTACACCATTTATCTTTCTTTATATGATACAAAACAAAGCATAAGACGACTCTAAAGGACAAATGTTACTCAAAAAAGGAAAATAACTGCAGCTCCTACAGAGAAAGGCAGTTGTAAGAAGGAAGCAAAGGCCATACTCATATAAAATAAGGACTTGTTTCTATTTTAGAATTAAGATAGAGAGATTAAGAGAATTAAAATGAGTCCATGGGAAAAGTCTACAAGCCCTCTGTGCTGAAAAAATAGTTAAGGTCACAGAGAAAGATTCAACAAACACAGGACATTTTCTCAAAATCACTCTTTTTACACTCACCCTTCAGAGCAGTGATAACTTCAAGATACAGAAGAGCAGTCCTAGAGAGGGGCGTGAAAGTCAGACAAGACGTGTCGCACCTGGACCTGGCCACAGGGTGCAGATCTGGGACCCGAGAGGCAAACCCAGCCCTCACTAGGAACCTTCTCCAGCAGCACATAGAACCCGAGGCCAGATTCGACCTGCTGGTGCAGTGGTTTGCGTGAGCACTTCCTAATATGTTAAAAGGCAAAACAAACTAGGTCAGTTCAGACCAACAATTTAAATGGTTTAAAGCTAAAGATTAAGGGAGTGCTTACACGAACTGTTCCAGCAGTAGATGGATGAGATCTCTGGCACTGATGAGCAAGCAAGGGCATGAATCTCTTCCGCCAGCACAGCTGGATTATTCTTCCTGGCTTGTGTTGCAATGCACTTGAAGGAACACATTCTGAAATTTTACCCCAGCAGCTCTCTTGGGAAAGTATGGATGTTACTGAAGTGCTGGAACAGCAGCTCAGCTGTTTTTTGAAAAACTAATCTCAATAGTTGGTACTAAGTAAGTGACAATCTGAACATCTATTCAGAGGGGGCAGAAGAAAGCCCCGTATTCACATTCGGCACAGGCACGGTGGACACCCAGCATCAAGAACTGACTCAAGACTGTGACTGAATTGTCTCTCTGTACTCTAACCTGATTATTTTGCAGTGTTTCCTGGTATGCCGGATTTTAATTACAGTAACTTGTAGGGTGGAGACCATTTTACAGCCCTAAATCAACTTCATGGGTGTAGCAAGGCCTAATCCCAAGAACACGAGCTACTTCTTATAAGCTGCTTCTTCATCCCACTCACCCACCTCTTCCTGAACAAATTCCTGAATCCCTTACTCAACACAGCATCCACTTACTTCCTCAGGATTTCTGCAGGAGACTTATTCAAGTGAGAAATGAGTCGAGATTGACTAAAGAGATGAGGATTTGGCCAGATACTGTATGAAACTGTATCTGCAGCAGCTATAGCGTCATTCTGCACAGCGTTCAAGGACCTGTAGCTCTCAGGGACTGCAGAGAATCCAGTTGTGTGTTTTAGTTGTCCATCCCTCCATCCCTGAGCGAAGAAACGCTATCACTGGTTCATCGTCTCTTGACAGGTCCAGTGGGAAAGAACGTGGTGGTCCAGGGAGGACACACAATAACCCAGCAACAGCAGAAAGACCTTCCAGATACATACAGAGTCCACAGAGTGTGGTATAAGCAGAAAGCAAAGAAAAGCCTGCTGAATGCAGCCAAGTTGCAATCTCACTGATCACCTCCTTGAATTTTTATTTTTAAAGAGCTCAAAGAGTTTGCTGAGATTAGCATCCCCACGTAGCAGTGATACCACAGCTTTTTTATAACTTCAGCCATAAATGCAGCTATAAAAATGCAGGCAGCATGGAAGCGAATTTACAACAATGTGCCCAAGCAAAGGCTCTGACCTTGAGCATTTTGTGATTCTTTGACTTTTGATGAGAGTGCCCAAGGCGAGATAAAGAAATGCTGGCTGCTAAGCTGAAAAAAACAAATAAACATCTCTGCCACTCAAATTATTTTTAGCATCTGCCAGTCCGGTAGAGATAAGAGCGATCTGACAAGAGTTGGGAAAAGGATGAGGACAGCAGCCACCACAAGGCACATCAGATGAGAGAGGAACCTTTGGCCCCTCTCTCCTTGCACCATGCCTCAGTGCATCCCCACCGTGCTGACACAAATCTCCTCACAGGAGGGACTGGCGTTCCCGACCCCGCTCCCTCCCGGCAGCGATGGAGGCCCCCGGCACCTGCGGCTCTTCCAACAAAAGTGAGGGCCGGCCACCTACCCCTGCCCTGAGAAACCAGCTGGGACGGTGAGGGGCTGGTCACCCCAAACCCAGTGCCATCCCAAAACAAAGCAGCTAGTTTTAAGAAAGAAGCAGGAGAGAGGTGAAGAATAGGGGGGACTGCGAGTGCCAATAAAGTGACTGAAAGGATTGAAAAGGCAAATGGGCTCGAGACTCAGGATTAACACCAAATGGGGATGGGGGAGAAACCAACATCAGAGCCAAAAAAATCACGGCAGGTGCCAGCAGCCTGATGGCACACTGCCTGTCTTGGCACAGCACAGCTAAGGAAAGAGTTAATTCACCTCTCTCTTTACATGATGAAGGCTTACACAGCCTAGCTTAGAATCAGAATTAGTAACATCATCACTGATAGGTGAACAACTGCTAAAAGAAGGCATGAACATTTCTCTTTTCATCAGAGGACTGGAGAATGTGGAAATTTCAGGCCGTTGAGGAGCCTAAGCACACGTCCGTCCTCCTCCTGCAGAAATGATACTACAAGCACCTTGCCTGTACACAGCCTCAGGTGTGGGAGCTCTTCTGGGTGCCCTATCAACAGGAAAACTCTTCTCCATCACCTGTTTTGGTCCAACGATCCCAGTCATTCTTTGGGCTCAAAGCAAGATCTGAAGTGGGAACTTGAGATGTTTTATCGTGTGCGCTGCAGGGCAGGATTAGCATCCACGGAGGTTGGGGGAAGCTCACGCACTCACCTGGACGAAGTCGGGGTCTTGAGTACCAACAGGGTAAAGTACCTCCCGAAACAGTTAAGAGAAACTACACTCCAGATCAGCACATGGCTTTGATTTCCAGGGAGATGTCTCAAATCCCGCTGGGTTCCCAGGAACACGGAGGTGCTACTCGGTAAATAAAGAACTTTTTGCAGCTCTTGAGAAACCTGGAAAACCCTACTGAGCTTAAATGCCTATGAGCTTTTAATGGGACATTCCTCACAAGTCACATAAGACACATCTTAAAAATCCAGCCAAACCCACTTGGTTTGAAAGAGCAAGTGTGAACTGGTTCTCCTTAAAGCAGCTCCAAGCATCTTCAGGGAGCACGGAGATGACCATCACCCACTGCAGTGCTGACTCACAGTTTGACTTGAGATCTTCCACAGGTAAGCAGAAAAAGGCCCTTTATAAGCTACGAAAGAGAGCTCACATGAAAAATTATTTTTCCTCAGAGCAAACACCAGCTCCCTCTCAAAGAAAGTCACATCTTTGTCAGGGACATGCAGCAAACTGTAGTCTCAGTCCAGAAAACTGTGCAAGTCAATAGGAAAAATCACAATCTCAGTCTCTCCTTATATCCAGAATGTACTGCAACCATCCTTGTTAAACAAAAACCAAAACTCTCAAAAAACCCCCCACAATAAAACAACAAAAACAAAAAAAACCCACACCAAAAACCTCCAAAATGAAATCTTGGTGAAGCCAGTCATTTGAGTCAGAAGTGCAAACACTTTCACAGAGCCAAGAGCAAACCCAAATCCTATTAAGCAGCCATCAGTGTCAATATTTATTCCTCGCCAATCGGGGACAAGCAGCCTAACAAATGGTGTCAGACTGAGCCTGGTGAGATGGAAGAAGAAGGGAACAGCCTTGGGGAAAGGATGTGACATTAATCAGCATCACCCCTGCAAAATTTTTGACAGAAGCAAGGTAGTAAACTCATTAGCCACTTAGAAACTAAGCTCTTTTTTCGCTTTGCACAGCCATAGCCCACAGTTTCCACCCTGAAGGTTTGTCATCCTTCAAAACAAAGCCAGTGGGCCCCATAAAATCTTTTCCTTTCAGTCTGCTTCTCAATACACACCTCTCCCTGGCCAGGAGAAGCTTTGCTGGCTTAACTGCACCCTGCCATCTCATCGGCTGTGCCAAGAGCAGCACGCGAGTAGCCGCATCGCAAACCAGGGAGAGGAACCAGCCCGGCTTAACTTCTGCCAGACGACTCTGCTCAAGGCACCCGTGCTTCTGCATCTGGTCACAAAAAGGAGTTTATTCTGCGTCAAACACAACAATGGTGCCACATCTTTTGACTGATGTGGCTCAGCGAAGATATTTGGATTACTATTTGCCTGAGACACAGGAATTCTGGTTTTCTTTACGTGCTGTTGCTAGCATGCCTTCCAGCCCTGCCAGAAAACAATTTTCTTGTTTCTCTTTAACACTTGCTACCTTATTCCTTATCCTCTGCACCTGGGATCTAATAACCTTCCCAGAACACCCAGGATCAATACAGACAAATTGTTGGGAAACCCACTAAGAAGGGACTTGTGAGCTAAGTAACAATAGGGTTTCTTTCTCTGTGTCTAGATGCGAAACCCCAATATTAAGACAAATATCCTCCAGGCTTGATCTTTCCATCAGGACTGTAGCTTAGTTTTCAGAGCTACGCCTTACAGCACGTATTCCCTTCCATTTATGCAGGGAAACTTAAGCTGCCAGAGCATGATGAGGATGCAGCCGTCTTGCTCAGGGGGCCCCGTCCCCACTGTAACTGTACTGTGCGCTGGCCATCAGTTATCATCACGTACTTTACTTAAATTAGTCTGAAATGGAGTCTGTCTCCAGCCCGGAGCCTGTTTGTAACTGCAAAGGAATCTGCGCCCTCCGTAAAACACGAGACAGGATCAGGTCATTTCTGGAGAGCACTTGGCCTGGCTATTTTTATTGTCTGCCCAAATAGTTTTCTTCAGTGTCATTTTAAGTTGCTGAAAGAATAGCAAAAATGAGATTATATTTTTTCAAAAACAGACACACTGATAATCCATAGGAACTGCGTCTGTTTAACTTCTGGACATTTCTCAAATCATTGCCCTTGTTGCCAGGATGCTGAAGGCATTCTGAAGCCACGACACGATGAAATCTAATCAGGGTGAAGTGGGCTGGTTTCATTTTCCTCAGATTCCTCTTGCAAAGGCACAAATTTAAACCTTCTGATCCTTCTCCCTACTACTAGAAGTGAGCCGATACAGCAGTTAGTGCTACATCAAAAAAACCGCCCACCCCTCTTCCATCAAGAACAATTGATGACTGAAATTTGTCAGACTTCTTTAAATCCAAAGAAGAGCTCCACTAATTCAAGCACGGGTGCAACTAGAATGTAAAGGATTAGACAAGTGCCTCTCATCTGAATATATGCACGGCATCACAGTTGGCCGAGCTTTCCACTCCAGTTAAACTTGGTAACAACCGCCCTAAATCACCACTTTTAAACACACACGGTCTTTTCGTACATGTCTCTTCTTTCCACTTGGCTATCACAAAGTCGTAGACATTTATAACCTCTTGCAACTTTGCAGCAAATCATCTATTTTCAAGGCAGCACTCGCCAAGGAAAGGAAAATGCTGGCAAAGACCAGAGTGCAAATTGACAGTTTGCATCCTTCTCGGTCTCCACTCCAGGAGAGATAACCTTCAGGGAACATCCACAAGAGAGAGGCAGCAATAGTGACAGGAGAAGGGTGACCCACTCCCTGCTTGATTGTCACTGTCAAAACGAGGGCTGGTGCCATCCCAGAGGCTGTGGCACAGGACGGCTGAGACAGAGGGAGGCTGTGAAACCCTACTTTTGGAGTGGAGTCAGGGCTTGTCTAAAATGGGTATAGGAATTAGGGAAACACTGTCATTGTCTCTCCCCTGGTTTACAGGAGTTTAGCCGAGCTCTATGTATTGTTCATTCAGGGCAATACGCTTTATCCCCACTGTGCAGCTTGTTTGTACGCCCGGTGATATAAAGGTAGCCTTTGTGTGGCGAGACGCAAGACTCCCAACTGCACTCTTAAAGGAGTCCACAAATAAGCTTCCACTTGGGGACATTCATGAATAAGCATTTGTAACGGGCAATTAGTACGTAATTTCAAATGTCTGACCTGTCACAGATTTGGGGCTAGGTCTGCAGCTAGCAAAAACTGGCTTCATTCCATTTCCACGTCGACAACACGTTTCCCTTCCCAGCGACTCAGGCATCTGAAACACCATGAAGAGTGTGGCTACAAGGAGGCTGATCCTGCTGACCATGAGCCATTCAATACTCCACATCCATTGGAGTCAGCCAGCTTGCCACCGCGAGCACCAACACATCACATAATTCTGCCAAAACTCACGCTAAGGGTACAGGCAAGCTAGAAACTCTGGTGAGAATCACGCAAGGCTAGCGAAGAGGAGCATGATAAACTACTCAATTGGATGTCATATCCTGCTTATTTATTTATTTACACCACCACTAAGGCGAGGAAGCCCAGGGATGGACCAGGCCCCATGGCACCAGATGCTCTGCAAACACCACAGCAAAGGATGATTGCTCACCCAGAGGGCTCACCATTCAAGTAGGGTCCACCCTAACTAAACAAATGCAAGAAGGATGTTTTCTTCTCATAAAAAATCCAGGGTCTGCTTGTTGGCTGGAGCTAACAGGGTATGTAGTATGCAAACTTCTGGCCTGCTGATCGCTGGAAAAAAAGCCTCTGTGATTATTAAACGACAGCCTGAACTTTCCCATAAAAATTACAGTAATCCTTATTTCAGTCAAACTGAACTGCCCTCTTCGATTTAAGAACCATAGGCACCAAGCACCATTCAATACGGGCCAACGAGCTCTCAATCCTCTAAATCCCCATATTATGGACCTGCAGGAGAACGCTTCTCTCTCCTAAGTGCAAGCTGGCCTCGACTTCACCTCTCTTAGTCAAACGAGTTTTAAAGCTCATTTCTTTTTCCCCTAACGTTGCTCCTGCTGGAGTCGAGGAAAATCTCGACGAGTACCTAGCAGGACCTGAGCCAGGACCCTACTGCTGAGGAAACACACCAGGCTGCTGAGATTCCCCCCACTGCTTGCTGGGCAAAAGTGGGAAAAACAAAATTGGGGTTTGGGGTGAAAAACACGCATGGTTCAGCGGATGCTGCTGGTGTCACTGAATGAGCAAGGAGCACCGAAAGGATAGGAAACTTATAGGCAAAAGAAGAAGTAGAGGTAAGTCTTCAAAATGCATTACAGCAGGGAATGAGGAAAAAAGCCCTCAGGACCTTCTGGGCAGAAGCAGCTGAAAAGACAACTGGAGTGAAGGCAAATGAGGTCTGTGGGTCACATTCCTCCCAAATTCACCAAGATGCTAAATAACGTTGCATTTGAATATAATTCTGTTCTCAGCCACTTTAAGGAGTCTGCGGGTCGTTCCAAGCAGGCGATAACGCTTCTCAGCTTCTGTGCCAGGATCTCATTGCAAGGTGCCTGCCAGCAGAACAACCGCCAAGCACACCACCCGGCTGAAACACGCACCGGCCGCGCCGAGCACCACCAAGAAGGCTCCTGCTGCCCGGCAATTCCCCGAGAGAAAGAGCTCCGTAGGGACCCTTCTCACACAACAGCGCGGACAGACACACAGCCACGCGGGGGGAACGACTGCATGCCGGCTGGTTCTGGAGGTGTGCGTGCAACCAGAGCCAGGAGATCGGTTTTAAATCCCAGCCGGAGAATCGCTCCGAGCAACGGGCAGCCCGGAGGGAAGCGCAGCGCGGCGGGGGCTGAGCCCACGGCCCTTCCCCTCTCTGACACCGCCCTCGCTGCAGCC
>NW_009716327.1:0-1773 GCF_000703405.1 Apaloderma vittatum
GGGTTTCCCCTAGCAATTGCTTGAAGAGGCCGAACTTGGCCCTGCTGAAGTCCAGAGTTGCGATCCTGCTTGGTATTCTGTTCCTATGGCCCAAGATCCTGAACTGTACCACCTCATGGTCGCTGCGGACAAGGTTGCCCTCAACCTTCTCTCCTTCAACCAGACCTTCCTTGTTGGTGAGCACAAGGTCCAGCAGCGCTCCTCTCCTGGTCGGCTCATCCACCGTTTGCATCGAGAAGTTATCATCTATGTACTGGAGGAACCTCCTGTATATGGCTGGCTGTGTAGGCCTTCCAGCAAATATCTGGGTAGTTGAAATCTCCCTGTGATTGAGCAGCTGGTGTCAGCTGGCCTGTAAAAGGCCTCATCAACTTTCTCATCCTAATCAGGTGGTCTGTAATAGACACATACCACAGTATCACTTATGCTAGTCTGCCCCTTCATTCTCACCCACAAACTCTCAACTTGCTCCTCATCCACCCCTGGGTAGATCTCGATACATTCCAATTGCTCTTTCGTGTGAAGAGCAACTCCACCACCTCGCCTTGTTTGCCTGTCTTCCCTAAAAATGACATAGCTGTCAAGGGCCACATTCCAGTTATGTGAATTGTCCCACCATGTCTCTAATTGCATAGATCTTTGACCACACCCAGATTTCTAGTTCACCCTTCTTATTCCCCATGTTTCTTGCACTGGTATACAGACACTTTAGACACTTAATTGAGGAGCATCTGTTACCATTGCTCATGCCGTATGTGTTGGTGTGAATGCACTTGAGCTGGGCTATTGTTCTCACCTCTAACCCTGGAATACTTCCCCCTGGCTTGTCTGTAGTGAGCCCAGTTTTATCCCCTTCCCCCTTCAAACCTAGTTTAAAGCCCTTTCAGTCAGTCCTGCCTGCTCAAAAGCAAGAATTATTTTCCTTCTTGCAGACAGCCCCACTCCATCTGTTGCTCTCATACCCATTGCTGCATAAACTTCCCTGTAATCAAAAACCCCAAAATGTTGCTGGTGGCACCAGCCTTTGAGCCATAATACTGTTCCTGTTCCTCCACAGCCCACAGGATGTTAGACCCTGTACCCCAGGAGTGTTCGGCACAGCAGGTAGAATTTACTCACCTTAGAGGTAACCTCTCCTTTCAAAAAAGCCCATCCCACCCTCTGCCAGCTCTTGGTAACATGAAGACCCGTGCTCCAGAAACAAGGTTGAGTGCAAAGGCTTTAGCATTAAGAGTTAAATCCAGCTGGCGGTCAGTCATGAGTGGTGTCCCCAAAGGCTCAGTACTGAGCCCAATTCTGTTTAACATTTTCATCAATGACATTTTTGTCAATGAGGCTCTGCAGCGGCTGGATCGCTGGGCCAAGGCCAATCCCATGAGTTTCAGTAAGACCAAATGTCGGGTCCTGCACTTTGGCCGCAACAACCCCCAGCAGCGCTACAGGCTCAGGGGGAGTGGCTGTAGAGCTGTCAGGCGGAGAGGGACCTGAGGGTGTTGATGGACAGCCGGCTGAACATGAGCCAGCCGTGTGCCCAGGGGCACAAGAAAGCCAATGGCATTCTGGCTTGTATTAGGAATAGTGTGGCCAGTAGGACCAGGGAAGTGATTGTGCCCCTGTACCCAGCACTGGTGAGGCCACACCTCGAGTCCTGTGTGCAGTTCTGGGCTGCGCAGTACAGGAAGGACATTGAGGTGTTGGAGAAGGTACAGATAAGGGCAACCAGAATGATTAGGGGACTAGAGGGAAAGTCCTATGAGGAGAGGCTGGGGGGAC
>NW_009716327.1:1956-12013 GCF_000703405.1 Apaloderma vittatum
TGGAACAGGCTGCCCAGGGAGGGGGTTGAGTCACCATCCCTGAAGGTGTTTAAGAGAAGGGTAGATGTTGCCTTGAAGGACATGGTTTAGTGGTGTTGACAGGGCTAGGACAAAGGTTGGACTCAATGATCTTGAAGGTCCCTTCCAACCAAAACTGTTCTATGACTCTAATTCTACGATTCTATGACTTTTGCCAGCGAGGCTTGCTCAGCATCTCCCAGTTACTTCCATTTATGCTTTCTGTGGTTTTGTGGCAGGAGGAAGAAAAAACAGATGTATCGAAAGGATTTTCATGTGTTCAAGTGTCACTCAGCTAAAGACACCATGCCCAGCCCTGCTTCTGCTGGCATTGTTGAACGGGTGGGCACTGGGGAGAGCTGCCTCCTCTTACACCAAAGCTTGGTTCCTGAAACCCCCAGAAATCAGTGGTTGTCTTTAAGAAGTCCAAAATCTTGAACCTGAACAAGAGAAGTTGAATAATAACTTTCTACCATAAATGATAACTAGATGTAGTTTGTCATTCTGCTGAGTGCAAGAGAACACATGGGACGTGCTGCAGGGGACTCCTACTGGGCTCACCAGGAAGGGGGCTCAGCCTTGGAGCTTGGCCGTGCCCGCACATGCAGTCCCCTGACAGACACCCCACAGCTCCTGAGCATCTTCTGCAAGGCAGGTCGGACATGGATGATTATTTGAATACAAGCCATTTCACAGGTTGAGAAACACCAGCCAGACTAAAAACTGACCTGAGCTAACTCTACATCAATGCAATCGAGCAAATATTTACTTGACTCAGTCAACAGGGTGACTCTGTGGCTAATTTCTCTACTGGTATACAGATTTAATTGAACTTCCAGCTTCAAGTCAAAACAGCAGCAGCTATGTCAGCCCTGGCTTACCGAAATCCTTCCCCTTGCATACTATGTCAGAGAAGTTTCTGTTCAAAGGGAAAAAAGTAACAGGGATCTCTACTTCTCATGCTCTGCAAACCTGGAGGGACACCAGCTTGCTTGTGATCATGTGGTTTTCTGATATAGAAAAGCCTTGAACTTTTTAAGAAAGCAATTTGTGAAAATATTTTTTTCCTCTGAATCTAAGTATTCTTTCTCTTTTTACTTCCCCACAACTATAGATACTCAAGGAGGAGAATGCTCTGACCAAGGCAGAGCTCTGGGCACAGAAGTACCAAGATGCTCACCCTGTCTGGTTAGGGAGTTTCTCAGCGTTCCTAGTTGTCACCAGTCCCGACTATGCCAAGGCTCTGCTGTCCAGAGGAGGTGAGGACATGATGCCTTCAGTTGTAGAGCAAATTTCAGCTTGCAAATTTCCTATGCAAGCCTAAAAGTTCACAGCCAGGCAGGGTTTCGTAGACAGGTTATCTTGCAGAAATCATCTGAAGGCATGGAAAGATATCCCTCCTTCATGCCGTGCTCTTGGTGCTTCAGGCACAGAGCTATGGGGGTGGCTGGGGCCCTTACAAATTTGGTAAATCAAACTTTTTCAAGTGCTTCTTGAAAAGTTATCTTCTTGGTGCCTGACTTCCACAAGGAGATGTCTGGGAGCTTTTTAATTAGCTCAGAACCCTGGTTCCTACTGCAGAGTCCTATCTCTAGTGCATCCGGAGAGAAGGGTGCTAAACAGTGCCATCTGGGAGGGATTAATAATTTATCGCACAGCACAGACTTTGGACTACCAGTATTGTTTATTCCAGTCCGGGCATCTGCTTTTATACATATTCCTTGCAGCTAGACCAGACAGTGTTGGTTTGTTGTGAAATACTGATGAATTCTGCAGGGATGCCACTGATTCCGCTTCATACACAATTGAAAGTGAGATCCCAGAGGGAGTTCTCAGGTGCAATCAGTGGGGTTGGTGCTACAGAAACATTTACCTTTTCTTTTTCTCTTGATTGTTTTTTGACAGATCCCAAGGATAACATCAGCTATAAACACCTTATCCCATGGATTGGTATGTATCCTCAGGGCTTTGCCTACCAGGAATGATTCTGAAATTATTCAAGAACATGCTATAAATAAACAGCCTTGTGCTTGTTCGTTGATGCAGTTATAGCTAAAAGCTTCCTGAAATTATTATTTTATTGAAAAAGGTACTAAATAATGCTATTTTTTGTGATTTGAGGAAAGGAAGTTCAGGCATAGTCCTACGTACAAAGGAGAAGCACCTACAGGTCCACAGATAGCAGAGGGTGGTGATGGGAGAAGCTCAGATTCAGTGGAGGACGAGTGAAAAATGCATCAGCTGATCTGAACTTCTCGGCTCCAGCAGTGTTGGTGTTTCTTTTTGGAGGCAGCACTGTGTCACTTTGGTGAACCAGGTTCTGCTCAGCCCCAGGAACCTTGGAGCTGATGGTGATACATTCTCATAGCAGCTCAGACAGTCGTTTTAACGTTCCTTGCAGGCAGAGGCTGTGTCCACAGGCAGGTGAAAGCAGCCTGCTTGTGCCCAGCAAACATGCCTTGCCTGTGTTTCCCCAGGGAAAGGGTTGCTGATCTTACATGGGCCAAAATGGCACCAACATCGAAAACTCCTGACTCCTGGGTTTCATTACGACATCTTGAAACCATACGTGGCCCTGATGGCAGAGTCTACTAACGTGATGCTGGTAGGACTCATATCTGATGCTCCCTCTCTCTGCCTTGTTTTCTTTCCCCTGATGCTGACTGTTTAGTAGGTAAATGCTGGAACAGGGTTTTCTTGCAGTGCCCTTACTCACAACCCAGTAATGGTAAGGACAGGCTGTAGCGGTCGAGGCTTCTGAGCCACCACAAACCCCTGTCCATGGGCTGGAAAGAATGAGCTCTGCAGGGACTATGGCTCTGGTACTGCTTTGGGTTCTGTGGCTAAAGCGTGGGATTGATCTTACTGCTGTCCCTAAAGTGTGCATAATCTCAATCCCAACTGCAACTTCTTATAAGGTGTTACAGTAAATGAAGTAAATAAAGGTTCACAATAAATCCCAAAAGTGTAAAAGTTTGAGCTGATCTATACTGTGACCCAAGTTTAAAGGGAATCATTTGCTGTCAACGTATACCCATGGCTGTATGGCAATCCCTGCCTTGAGTAATACACAATGAAACTCCAGTGTTGGGCCATCTATCCATGCTGGGCACGGTGGAAACTAGTGTGAATTACAGGTGAGGGACACCAGGCTTTGTACATGTGGACCGGCAGGAGTCTGGGTACAGAATCTATTCCTTCTCCTTTGCCTCCCTTCATCTAACCTCCCCAACAGGTCCACAAGGGTCCTGGTTGTCCTGTCTCCCATCAGCCCAGAAAGCAGCCAGGAGCCGGGGGCTGGAGAGGCAAGAGAGCTTTTGCAATGCACACTAGTGCCTGGCAGGTTATAATTCCTTGCAAACGATGCAAAATGCCTATTGTGGGAGCCCATGCCACCAGGTGGCAGTCGTGGTATGTGCTAAGGACATAAGTCTGCCTGTTCCTCAGCCTGGTTTCACACTGTGGGAGCTCAGATGTGGCTGTGCTCATCCATGTCCTTCCTTTCTCAGCTATCGTGGTATGTGCTAAGGACATAAGTCTGTCTGCCAGTTCCTCAGCCTGGTTTCACGCTGTGGGAGCTCAGATGTGACTGTGCTCATCCATGTCCTTCCTTTCTCAGCTTCTGAGTCCAGTAGTTCCTTACAGAGAGACAGAGGATTCAGCGTCATTTCATGCCTGCCAGGCAAGAGAGACACTAATTATAGTTTCTCTAGGGATGCTCTACGGGAAGGGTTGAGCAAGGGGGTTAGAGAGCGTCTGTCAGTGTTCAGCGGCCAGCCCAGCCCTAACCCATGACAACCTCCTGTATGATATACTAGAAAAACGCAGTGAGAGAGAGCTCATGGGATGGAAGCTTGCATCCTAGACACCAAAGGCACCAAAGTCATATGTGCTTGTGAGAGGGAGGCAGAAAATGCAGACTCCGTGAAGCCCAATGCCGGCATACCCTGCTCTTGCGTGAGAAACACACTGCACCCTAGGAAATACTTTGGTGATATATCCTCTCACCCAAAAATGCACCAATCATGGGCTTCTCCAGGGTGCCTTTGCCCCAGGGTAGGGTGTACCAGGGCTCACTGCTACAAGGGTTTGAGAGTAGCAGCTGCTTGAGACAAATCACGTATTAATCATCCCGCTCTTGGCTTTCCTTCTCCAGGATTTTGATGACAACAAAGAGATCCTCTTCTTTTTTTCCATTTCTCTGGGATGGATCACTAGCTGAGCACTTATTTAACTAGAAGATGAACACAGATCATGCAGAACTGCCCTTTGCCTTCTCATTTCAATCTCCTTTGTGCCCTAGGATAAATGGGAGAAGCTGATCACAGATGGGAAACCAGTGGAGCTCTTTGAGCACGTCAGCTTGATGACTCTTGATAGCATCATGAAATGTGCCTTCAGTTATCACAGCAACTGCCAGACAAGCAGGTCAGTGCTGGCTGACCCAAATGCTGGCAGGAAGTTTGCAGCTTCGAGGAGAGGCAGGCAAATTGTTCACCATGATGCTCCCGAATTTACAAACATCTGCCATTCTCCTCTCCCCAGGAAAAACACCTACATCCAGGCTGTCTATGACTTATGCCAACTGGTGAACCAGCGCCTCCGCATCTTCCCCTACCACAATGACATCATTTACTGGCTCAGCCCACACGGATACCGGTTCAGGAAGGTCTGCCAGCAGGCTCATGACCACACAGGTATTCCCTGCCTCCATCCTCTCCCAAAGCTTTCGAGCAGGTTGGCTGGTGGCTGACCACAGGCAGTCAAGTTGCCTTCTTGCCCATGCAGTGATCCTGCCTGGAGGCTCAGAGCCAAGATAAAAGCAGAGAATCAGCTTGTAGCAGTGGTCCGATCTAGGCGTGAGGCAAGGGGGTCTGACAGGTCCCACATTACTACACTGGACTAATGGAGGAACTCCCCTCTAGGAGCGCTCCTGTTAAATGACCAGAGACTGTTGAGACGAGGGAAGGATGCTGCAGGCAAGAGCAATGCAAGGAAATTTTTTCCTTTTAAGTCTTGGCATGATTTTTATGCAGGAGGGGTGGTTAAAATAGGCTGAGGAGTCTGCGGGGGACAAAGAAGTTCACAGAAAAGCACGACAATGTGCACAGCATTTGTTGCCCTGCTGCTGAAAAAGCCAAACTGCCTGGGATGCAGAAGCACATGTGAAATGCATCCTGAACTGAGAGGTGGTCACCCACCTTGAGTGAGCTTTGCTTTGGTAGGACAGTTTTGCAGCTTAGCATCTCCTGACTTTTTTTTCACAGACAAGGTGATCCAAGAACGAAAGGAGTCCCTTAAAGATGAACAGGAATTTGAAAAGATCCAGAAGAAGAGACATTTGGATTTCCTGGACATTCTACTGTGTGCCAAAGTGAGTGGTGAGGAGTGATGTTGGTAGCCTCTATTGGGAAATACAGCATGAAGAGGGTTTTCATAGTCTTGCTGAGGCAGGGATAAAGGGATTTATAAGCTAAGGAAAAGAGGCCCTGAATTCAGTCTAAACAGAGGCTGATTTTGTTTGTATGTATCTCAGGGGCATCACTGCCCCCTTTTTCAATAGCTGAAGGAATATAATGTCTCCTCTTGGGATATTGTATTTTATATGTATGTGTAGGCTACCATAATTTTATTTTTGTATATATATATATGGGCTACTGAAAGTGTCTTTGGCTGTTAGGATGAGAATGGAGCTGGACTGTCTGATGAGGACCTGCGTGCTGAGGTGGACACGTTCATGTTTGAGGGCCACGACACAACAGCCAGTGGGATCTCCTGGCTCTTTTACTGCCTGGCATCGCATCCTGAGCACCAGACACGGTGCCGGGAGGAGATCCAGGAGATCCTGGGGCAACGGAAGACACTTCAGTGGTAAGGCTGCACATTTCCTTAGCTGATAACTTTTTTCCCTATCACCTGTATGAGCAATGTCTTCAAGACTTAAACGCTGAGGTGCTGAAGGTTGCTGCACGCACAGAGACTTCATATGATGGAGCAGATACTGCATCCCGCAGCTAAATCTGCCTCCCTGAGCTTCAGGGCTTCAGGGCTCTTATTGCCAGGGCAGACACAAGAAAAAAACATCCCAGGCCAGGAGGGACATGCTGAATGCTACACAAAGACCTGGGCCACTGATGTTGCTCTTGCTCTCTCCTGTTTTCTCACCACGGGACGTTGTAGTTGTGGCTTTTCACCTTTCGCTGTCACTTTGCTCTTGAGCTTGTTCAGAGGTTGTTAAGGTTGTTCAGAGGGGCCCTGCAGTCCCCAGCTTGCAGCAGCCCATGGCTGGACATTGGAGGTCCCTCTGTACACCTTTGTCTATTGCAAGGGAGTTTGCCCTGGGGGGCTGATGGCTCTGGGGCAAGGGGTGTCCTGGTAAAAAGGAGTGAGGGGCTCTGTCTGCCTCTGTCCTGGCAGGGAGGACCTGGGCAAGATGACTTACAGCACCATGTGCATCAAGGAGAGCCTTCGCCTTTACCCACCGGTGCCCGGCGTGTCCCGGCAGCTCAGCAAACCCATCACCTTCCCTGATGGACGCACCTTGCCAGAAGGTCTGTAAATCCCATTCCAGCTTCACAGAATTGTGCTTGCAGACATCAGCCATGTCCTCACTGCCTGCTGCGGAGCGAAGGTGACAGCCCCATCTCTGTGTCCTGCTCCTTGCCAGCACAGATGCTCAGAGAGGATCATGTAGATGTTGGCATCCTGTTGACAGACTGAGGTCCAGGCTGGATAGTAGCATCCCCATGACATCCTACCACCACCGCTATAGGGCAGCCATGCCTGTGCCCCTTGTCCTCCTGGCCAAGGACAAGCTCGTGGTCCACCCATTTTGGCAAACTGCAGGCGCAGGGGTACAGGGACTGGTCCCATCCCAGTTTGTGGTGTAGGAATCGCCCTCTGCTGCTCCTTTCCTTCTCTGGTTTGGCACACAAGCAGGCATTGGCGGGGGAATGATGTGCCTACGGTGCTGGGGCCTTCCTCATTTACACCTTTTGCCTGCTTACAACTAAACAAATGGAAAATGTTTAGTTTTCTTTGAAGCTAGTGACAAAACCCTCATTGGTTTCCAGTTGACAGATGAGACCATGATGATTTAGACAGACTTCTGGGTGAGCACACTGCAACCTTCCCTTTAGTTTCTTTATCATTGAACCCTTTTCTCCTCAATTGCTTTACAGGCAGCATTGCCGTGATAAGCATGTACCTCATTCACAGAAATCCTGCAGTATGGAAGGACCCTTTGGTGAGTTTTCTGTTGCCCCTCTAATGATTTTTGCCCTTTTTTTTTATACTGTGCCTCTTCCAATGTACCCTTCACCTGTTATCAGGAGAGAAGAACCCTCCCTTGTTCCTGAACATCTTTGCCCAGACAGTGGTGTTAGGGCTGGACGCTGCCAAAAGAGTAAGAAAAAGTGCTCCAGAGAGCTTGTTTTATTAACAGGCAGAAAGATGATTTTTTTTTTCGCTCAGCTTACAGGTGGAGAATTGAATCCTGGCTCCCTGGTTTTCATCATATCTTGTCTTGTTTATCTTGGCAACACCATTGCCAGGCTCAGTGGAAAGCAAGGGAGTCTGGTGTATGAGTTTCAGTCCATCTCAGAATGAATTGTCTCTTCAACAGTGTTGTTCAGAAATTATGGGGTGTTAACATTTCTGAAGATACCAGGCAGTACCGTATTCGTTAAATAATCACTTTTTTTCTTGCTGTGTATTCTTCATTTTCAGGTGTTTGACCCTTTGCGGTTTTCCCCAGAGAACATCTCTGGCAGACACTCTCACGCCTTTCTGCCTTTTTCTGCTGGATTGAGGTAAAGTTTATTGAACACTGAGGTAATAGTTGGGAGAAAAAAACATGCATCACTAGAAACTGTTCACCTTAAGAAGTGTGTGATAACTGTATAGAGAGTGCTTTCAGATGCCGTCACCTGAAGTCCTGAAGTCCTGGCCCTGCAGTGTTAAACAGTTCTTGAGCATACTGCAAGCATTTGTACCACAGAGAAGTTCTAATTACTAGCTGGCAAAATGGGAAGGAAACATCTCTGGACCCCTCCTGGGGACAGGGAACTGGGTCCCAAAGCTGCAGAGCATCCTGCTGGCATTGCACGGGGAGCCTACAGCATCCGGGGCTCACCTGCTCTTCTCTCCTTGATGCAAAGACCCACTCCCACACCCTTTTATTCTCCCTTCTCTGCTCCCAATCCTTCCCTTCACCCTGGGCTCACCCACCAAACCAAACACATCGCAGGGCCTCCTTCTTGGACACCCACCACCTTGGCTCTGCTTCCCCATCACCCCTCCTTTTCTGTGCTCACCTGAACACGCATCTGGGAGCTCCTGATGCTCCCCTAGATTCCACCTGCTCAGCCTGTGCCCCTGATTTGCTACCCAGAACACTGCCTGGGGTCCCCAGGGCTGCAGAGGTGAAGGGTTGTGTGCCAGTGTGAGAGGGCTGGGATCCAGCCATGGGAGTTTTCTGTGCCCAGCACTGAGATGGAGTGGCTGAACTGCTCTATTTTACCCCAGGAACTGCATCGGGCAGCAGTTCGCCATGAATGAGATGAAGGTGGCACTGGCCTTGACGCTGCTGCGCTTCGAGCTCTCACCTGACCCGGCGCAGCCTCCCTGCAAAATACCTCGGGTCATCCTTCGCTCCAAGAATGGAATTCACCTGTATCTAAAGAAAATCCGCTAATGCTGGAAAATGTCCTGCCTTCGCCAGAGGGAGGCACCAAGCAGATGACGGGATAATGTTTCTCTGTGGCAAAAGGTGCAGGGCAGGATTTGGGGATGAGGATTCTTGAGTTCTGCACTTCTTCCACCACCTGAAAGCCCTTTTCAGCCTGGGCCCAGGTAGCCTGGATGGCACTGCACAGACCCATTGCCATCTCCTCCTCCAGCAACCATCTCGGAGCAGCCAGACATGGCCATGCTTCTTTGCTGGCTGCTCCCTTGCCCTGCCGTAAGGGCTGGTCTGGTCTGGGAACATCTGCAGGTGCCACCAGCATCCTCCTTACCAAATCCTGCCTTTGCACCCATGTCATGGCCAAATCCATGACTGTTCCGTCATCAGCACCTTCCTCAGTGCCTAGAGGTCAGCCCTTCGCCTCTGCAGCAGGGACAGCCCATGGCAGACCTCTGTCTCTCTCCTCTCTCTCAGTCTGTCTCTGTTTTGTTGAAAGCACTGATGTCAGTTTGGGCTCCGAATTTCTACCTAAACTGCAAAATAGTCTGTAATTTTTCTGTTAGTAAATCAGTAATTATTCCTGTAACAGCAGCTGTGTCATTTTTTATTGCGGATGCTTACCCACTTCATCACAAATATGATGTAAAAGCCCTTTAGAAATGGGAGACGGAGAGTAAACCCATAGAATCCTAGAATCATAGAATGTTAAGGGTTGGGAGGGACCTCTAGAGATCATCTAGTCCAACGCCTCTGCCAGAGCAGGATCCCCGAGGGGAGCTACACAGGAACGCGTCCAGGCGAGTTTTGAAAGTCTCCAGGGAAGGAGACTCCACCCCCTCTCTGGGCAGCCTGTGCCAGGGCTCTGTCACCCTCACAGTAAAGAAGTTTCTCCTCATGTTGAAGTGGAACTTCCTATGTTCTAACTTAAACCCATTATTTCTTCTTCTGTTGCTGGGCACTACTGAAAAGAGATTGTCCCCTTCCTCTTGACACCCACCCCTCAGGTATTTGTATACATTAATAAGGTCCCCTCTCAGCTATCTCCTCGCAGCTCTCTGTTGGACTCTCTCCAATATGTCCCTGTCTCTCTTGAATTGGGGAGCTCAAAACTGGACACAGTATTCCAGGTGTGGTCTCACCAGGGTAGAGTAGAAGGGGAGGAGAACTTCCCTAGACCTGCTGGACACACTTTTCTTAATGCACCCGAGGATCCCTTTGGCCCTCTTGGCCACAAGGGCACATTGCTGACCCATGGACAACTTACTGTCCACTAGGACTCCAAGGTCTTTCTCCATGGGGCTGCTTTCCACAAAGACGTCCCTTAATCTGTCCTGGTACCTGGTGTTATTCCTC
>NW_009716328.1:0-29011 GCF_000703405.1 Apaloderma vittatum
ATTCTGTGATTCTGTGATTCTGTGAAGGGACTTGTCTTCTCACATGAGAGCTCCTGAAGCAGGTTCAGTGTTAGTTACAGTTCCATCAGCCTTGTATACCCCAATATGACGGAGATACTAGTATGTTCAGGATTTGCTGGCAACCTGCTTTTGATTTGCTACCTCTGATACAGTGGAAAGGGATCCCAGGTTTACTGAACTCTGACTTGTGAGAAATGGATAAAAAATATTGTGTCTCTAACGACATCAAAAATGAACTTTGTATTGTGTGAGCTGAGAGCTTTTCCTTTCCCTTCCTCTTGTGATTTTTTTTTTCTCCTGAGTGAGTTGATTTGAAAAGAAAGCTGTCATCTCTCCTTGATGAAAGAGCTCTTAAATACCCACAAGCACTGACAAAACAGGGCCCCAGTTTCTAGACATTTCACTGTGCAATTCAGAGCCAAAGTCAGAGGGCAGCAGTCTTTCCAGGGAAGGGTCACAGGGCCAAGAAATATGTTTAGTTCCAGCTGTTTCAGGGAAGAGGTTTTGAAGCTCCTTTTTTTAAGAAAACCTGGGAAACCATGTTATGGAAGTACACATGCTGTTAAAAGGCTTTCTTGAATGCCATTTCTTTTCTGTTCAGAAAGAGTCAATTATGGGATGAAAAAAGCAAGCAGATAAATAAACATAGTCCTATAACACTTATACGTGGGTTTCCTGTCTGGAAGCTTGGGGGTTTTTTTTCCCCACTCTTCAGCAGTTTGGTCCACTGGAGCTACATCCAAAAAGAAAATACCTCTGTCAGGATCTGACCTAGCACCTCCTTTAAAGCTTCCACCATGGCCAAGCAGACACAGGAGTGAAGACAGTGGGAACTAGGTGTCTATTTTCAGTGAGAGCTTTTGCCTATCGCACACAGGGTCAATCTACATCAGGGTGCCATATTACATCTGATCAATGGATCAGTGTTTGTCTATCCGAAGCTTTGTTCAAGAATACAAGGCCAAATTCCTTCTCAGATAAGCTGATCAAGTCTCTTTTAGGTGCATTTGAGCTGAGCAGTGGCCAAGTCCCAAGTTATACCCAGAAAGCATCTGCTTGTTCAGATGAGCAACCTGTCCAAAAAAAATGTCCTGGTGCCCAACAACTGGGTTTTCTGCCCGCAAGAGGAGAAAGAGAGATGTGTTGTGTAGGGACTGGTGCTCTCTAACAGAGGAGCAGGGTGTGCCTGAGGCATGCTTAGGAGCACGCTTGGGTCCTCAGCTGAAACACAGCCGAAATAACGACAAAAACAGTTATTCAAGGTGCAGACCATGACACTGCAATGCTTGTAAGTTGTGTCATTCTATTGCAGACCAACCTGAAATGGAAGATAAATTCCTAAACCATGAACTCCAATCATTAGCACTGTTTAAGGCTTCTCAGGGATGACCAGTAAGGTCAGAGCATTGACTTGACCACTCTGAGAAAATTGTGACATTTGTTTTTCAGTGCTGAGCCGAGTTTGAGCAGCAGCTGTTCCCAGTGAAATTGTGTTTGATTTTGAGAAAAAATGGTAGTGAACTGGTAGAGACAAATCTGGAACAAAGCAGCATATTTGGACGGTGGAGTGAGGAGTTGTATTCACCCAAACAGAACGATAACCTGGGATGATAAGAAAAAGATTGTGAACCTCGGTGGCCAGGGGTGAAAGGAGGAGTCAGCCAGCTGTACCGCTCAGCATCATCTCTGCAGTAGGCACAGATGTGCTATGATGATGGATTCAGTCATTAGATGTTTCAAGACTTATGTTCACGATACAACATCACTGCTTATTAAAAAATGTCCAAGTGAAGGAAAGGCAGCAAGAAACAGGAAGAAGAACCTGTAATTAAATCTTGCTGGTTTTGGTAACTGGAAGTAGAATGAAACTATCTACTGTTTGGAAATGGATTCTGCAGCAGCTGGATGGCAAATTATAGGACTGCCATGCCACCTTTAGCAGCACAGGCAAGACCATTTAAAAACCCATTTAAATTCCAAGAATTATAGCTATATTGATTAGGAATTACAGTCAATTTAGTGGTTTCCTTGTAGTAAAGTAGAAGTAAGCTGTTAATCTAAACTGCAGTAAATGTTATAAACACATCCAATTTTGATTGAACTGTTACCAATGTAAACATGTCATTATAATGAAATTAAAGTAGTAGCAAGAATCACGGTATGAAGATCTAGCCAGATCTCAGTGACATTAAGATAATAGGCAGAAGTGCAGAAAGTATTGATCTTACATGACTAATTGGCTGCTTAATAAAGGGAGAAAGACTTATACGTTGAATAACTAAAGACAAAAAAAATATTAATAGCAAACCTGAAGTACTGCTTCAGTGCATGCTTGAAGTATCACAAAACATTAGAAAAGCTCATTTACAAATTAATATTACTTTAATATTTATGAAGTATGAGAATCTAGGATAATAGATCTGCTGTTGGCACACTGAACATTTAAATGGTATAAATTAAACAAAACTATATTGAGGCTTGTACACTTATATATGAACATAAAGAACAAATGTAGCTCTGTTTAGAGAGAGAGCAAAATATGTTTTATTCTTTCCTTCTCATTTAACATTGTAAGCCATAGGTTTATGTCCCTCAATTTTTTCATTTTTAAGTTGGAGTTTATATTGCTGTGCTGTTTATAAGAATTGTTCTGAGAAGACAGTTGTAAAGATAAGGGGAAGTTCAGCTACTGGAGCGCTGCTCACCGTCTTAATTATATATTTCTTCTCATTACATCTGATAGGATATGAACACTTGCTGGTTATTTTCTGTCTGTGAAAGCTATGCCTGGTTCAAATTCAGATTTCTGCCATGAGCATAACTCTGGAAGAAATGCTTCCAGCCTCTGCATCCAGCAAGAAAGAGGTGAGAGGACCCTTACCCACTCATAAATATCAGCAAAAGCTGCTCTGGGTTTCACAATGCTGAGTTTGACCCAGCTGCAAGTCACTCAGTCACAGCAAGACAATAACTGCGCTCGGAGGAAGCCATCAAAGACTTCCAAAAGAAACCTGCTCTGAGATGAAAGAGAAAATTATTATGGTAATCAACTTTGCTAAGAGAAAAGGAAAGCTGTTTCTCTTTGGAAAAATTTCCAGTATTGAAGAAAGGGGGGAGAAGGCGGGGAGGGAACATGATAAGGTCTCACACGTTCTATTGATTGTTCACATCTAACAAAAATAGCCCCAGCCTGTTCCCATTGTCCTGCAGCTGCTGGCTTCATCACACTCATTGTGCATTTCCTCGTGGCTGAGCAGCGCGGTTGCCCAGTTTCCTCTCCTTCATTTCCTAACAAGATCTGTGATGAACTGTAGGAAAACCAGCAACGCTTCGAAACAACGCCTTTCAAGCTTTGCTAGGCCATCCAAAACCCCACACTACTGCCTCATGGCAGAGCAAAGCAATTTCAGGCAAGCACCAGTGCAGGTAGCTAGCTCCTGTCCTGAATCAGGATTCTGTCGCTTGCATTTTTTTTAATTATTTTTTTTTCCAATTCCTGGGGCACATTTACATGTATATGTACCTCAAGCCTGCACATTAGGTGACAGAAGTTTCCTGCACTCAAGGCCAAAAGATCTTAATCTTGGGAAAAGAATGCACACAAAGATGTGAACATTGTATTTAAAAGGTCTCCCTTGCCTGTATGTATTTAACAGCAAGTGTTAATTCTCAGAGGAATCATTCACCCTATGCAAGCAGGTTACAGATAAAGAGCATGGTGTGAGGGTATGTTCCTCTTCATTCATTTACTGGTCCTGGAGTCATTTAAGCTGAAATATCACACTGACATGTTGTAGCAGGCCTGGTCATACAATGAACCTACCCAGGCCCTGAGGAAATAAGCCACAGAAATCAAAATGGTATTTTCTGCATATCATAGCATTGTAGCCAAACATGATAGGGTGGTTGGAAAAATTCCTACAAATATTTTGGAGCCTGTTAAACCCTTTTTAGCTGAGTTTCTCTCTTTCATTTCATCTCCAGGAATTTACAGAACATGATTCTATAGAAAATTTACAGATACCAGTATTTTGCCTCTATGTGCTTCTTCCAGAATGGATTCAAGAAGCACATGACTCTTCCTTTTCTTTAAGAAATGTTTTCTTCATCAAGGAGTTCTACTTAGGCAGAAATAAACTCAGTTACTTCTAATAAAACCAGCTGAGGGAAAGATTTGCTTTCAATTGTCATTTTGTTGTTTTTCTTTACAATTTGTCAATACCTTAACGGTTCCACTGGAGAAAAACAGCTTGATCAAAATCCTGTAGGTTTAACAGAATTAATTTCTGGTGAGAGGTGCTAGGTAACAAGTTAAGACAGCTATGGATCAATCTCAAGGCTACTGGAAGTCCCCTGGCCTGATACTTCATCCAAAAAGTGGCCCTTCAAGAGCAAATTGCTGGCACCCAGATGTAGGTGAGCCTTGCACACAGATGAAGGGAAAAAAAAGCTGTTTGGGAATAATCAGCAAACGTAAAGAGCCCCTGTGAAAGCATCCTTGGCAAATAAATATTTTTCCAGCCCTGCTCCTCCCACAATAATCAGTCTGCTTCCTGGATGAGGGACTTGTAAGCCCTGGAAGCCTAGTCAAACAGATAAGCTACACTTTGGTTCACCTTATTTGCTGCTAGATCTTCAGCCTCAAAAACACTTAGCGCTCAACAACTCCTAATCCAAATGTCAGCCATCTCCTCTCTCCTCTGCTCAAATATTTCACGTAGCTTGGAGCAAGGAAAATCATTGCAGGCACTGTCAGAGCTGCTCACAGCCTTCGCTGCAGACCCTCCCTGCTCCTTCTCTTTACTGTGAGTGCTCAATCCTTGACACATATATTTTGACTTTTAAACAGGGATTTAATGACACATCAAGCCTCTAAGAAAAATTGATAGGGGCGATAAATGCTTTTTGAATTTTAAATAGTGAAAGGAAAAGGGATAATATAAAGTAATGACCTGTCTGTGAATTATCCATAACTTCAGGAAACACCTCACAGAAATCTCATTCAAGTACCTGGAACCCACAAACTAATCAAGGTCTTAAAATTGCTTATAGGCTCTATTCCGAATCTGTTTTTACTGTAGCTTGACCTAAATTCTCCAGTAGTCACCGAAACCCCTCATTTGACCAGAGAGAACATAGAATAAGCTCTACTTCAAATGCTGCCACTAATGCTTTGGCATAGATTTTAGCAGCTTTTCTAATATTTTTGTTCAACATCATAGCAACATAATCATTCTCCCTGTATCAAGTCCCTTGACTTTGTAATTCCACAGTAAAGTGGAAAGTAAGAAAAAATGCATTAATTAGACAACTACAGAGAAAAACAACAAAGAAATTGTCATATATACCTCATCAGCTGTTGATTGTTTCAAAGATGCAATACTTCACTAAGTTGAATTAAGAACAACAGAGATCAATTTATATTGATTAAATGTAAGAAAAAAGACAATATTAAATAAATGGCAGGTTCCTACTGCATAAAAAGTGAGCTGTGCTGACTCTTTAGGCAAGTCATTTTATTTTGAGTTTGTCAAAGCCTAGTTAAAGAAGGAAGCAAACTGGCTGAATAGGCAATCCCAGATGATCTTGGGAGATGTGGATGTTATGAGCAAAGATCAGGTGTGCAAATGAATAGGGCCTGTGGTTAAACCCTGATGTGCATGGAGAGATACCATCCAGAGGAGTAATCCAGTATCACCCCCTCCTAATCACTTCTCTCTTGGATAGTCCTTGGGCTAAATTGTGCATTTGTTGTCCCTAAAAATCTCTAAATCGTTACAGAAATTTTTTATTGCTGTGGTAAATGTTTTGAGAGAAGCTGGTAATACAGAGACAACTGCCACTAGACAGACTAAATCAATCATTGTTTTATTAGTTTTATTGGCTCCTTCATACTCACACGCAGAGCTAAAATAGGAAAACCATAAGCCTGCTTGCTCACACAGCTGTAGTCATACTTCATACCAACAAAGGTTTTACCAACTAGTTTTCTGTTCAGGTCTGCTGCAGATCCCTGCGATTATCAGTGCCACCTCCTGGTATAGAAACGTACTGAGATCCAGCCATTCGGAAATGGTAGAAGGAAGAAATGCAAAATATCCTAGTCCTCGTTTCTGCTCAATTTTTGTTGTTCTCTACACCCTCTTACAAACAGCTATTTATTTTACAGATAACCAAAAAGTTACATATTCTTGTAGCTATAAGTGAACAAAAGGGCAGGAGAGCAGTGAAAGGCAAGAGATGTCTTTTCCAGGACATCCAAAAAAAAGCTAAACCCAAACTAGATATATGTCTATCAATCCAGCTGAAGCTAAACAAAAGAAAACCTGGAGTTTAAAGTTTCATTCAGAAACGTCTGCATTCATTGCAGGACTATGGAAATTCTTCTTGCAGCATTTATGAACCTTGGGAATTTTCACCGAAGACTGGAAACTAAGGTTTTTCCATGTCCTCACAGCTCAGCTATACAATTTACACTGATTTATCCAGGCAAATGAAAGGGAGAGAGGCAAGGCTACAGATTAGGACACAGCTACTGGCAGGAGGCAAAACAACAGGACTCTGATCAGGGCTCTGCCAATTTTCTTTCTCAAAGTGACCAAGGATGTGCCATTTCTTTCTGTAGCAAGTCATATGTTATCCTCAGTTACTGTCTACTTCAGTGTCCTTGTCACCCTCAAGCAAAACTCCTCTAGCAGTTATTCCTGAGCCCTGCCATGTGCACTGCTCACCACCTCAGCTGGGTCACACTTTTGCCAGCTTATTTAAGAACCAACCCCTAAAAATGCAGGTGAGGGGGGAAAACTTACACATATCCAACAAAAGCATACAGTCTCAAAAGTTGAAGCACAGGGTCTAATTTTTTCAGCTATTCCCTCCATCTCTTTTCTGTCCATCTCGTACAGAGCCTCACAGTAAGAGAAATCACAGCCTCAGGTCTGAAAAAGCAGAGGCCCCCCATATTAAACATATTTTTGCTAGTCCTGGGGTACCAAAAGGGCCTAAAAGGTAGCAGAGCAGGCACTCCAGGGGAGGGCAGTGAAACACGGCTCAGCTTGGCCGGAGAAGGGGAAATGCACCTTGACCTTCTCAGCAGTGCCTGCTTAGTCAACCCAGACATAGATCTTGCTGGCAGAAACCCGGGCAGATCCAACAGGAGGAGTCATGAGTGGGGTTTTA
The DNA here is from genome assembly GCF_000703405.1 of Apaloderma vittatum. NCBI lineage: Eukaryota > Metazoa > Chordata > Aves > Trogoniformes > Trogonidae > Apaloderma > Apaloderma vittatum. Next base: position 7,201 of record NW_009716328.1, read on the forward strand.
TGTGTCGCAAGCTCTGTAAATTGATTTGAGTCACCATTTCCTAGGGAAAAAAAAAAAAATGCAACCGCTCACTCTCTGTCCACAGAGAGGAAAAAATGTCATTAGGAGGCGGTGTTCACTTGCACTTAGGTTAATAGGTCTCATTTGTTCTGCCAGTGTGGAGAGAGGCAGAACCAATGGAAGAACTTGTAATTCTCCTTTATAATTAAGATAATGTGCCGCTCTGGCCCTCAATCATATTTTTGGATGCTGCAGTGTCCATGACACATCTTGGAGAGACCGCAGCTGTGATTAAACATTTTTGATAACCCATAAATATAACATTAGTTGCCTTGGTTAGGTTTCTGATAACATCATTCATTTCAGATCATTCAATTAGTGCAGACAAAGGGGCTCTTTCCAGGAGACATAATGTCATTGTCTCTGGAAAGGAACGTACTTCCCAATGACTGTTTATCACTCTGTAATTACAGTGCTGTAGCAGCCATGCTCTACGTTACAAGAAGTCCTTTTTGTGCCCAAGGATCCAGTAGTTCTTTGTTTTAATTTATTTTCCTCTTAAATACCTCCCGCTATTTAAGCAATAATTCCCTGTAAATCAATTGTTAGCAGCAGTTAATGACTGGTTGGTTAATTAATAGCTGAAAGCAAAGCAGAGGGTGTTCGGTGCTCTAACAAACCAGCAGACGTTAACTGTGGGATTATTGCTAACACACCCTATAATCAAGGACTTCTTGCAGTGATGGGGTAGCCTATGTATCATTTAAAGAAGGGATAGGCTGGTTTGTGATAGGTGGTGGCACAAGGTAAAATAGTCACCAACTTGTGGGTTGAGGCTCACACCCCTTAGCCATCGCGGGGGTGACTGCTGGTGCCAATATGGCTCAGCTGTAGGGTCTAGGGCCTGAAGCTCCCACATTTCAGGTGCTACCCATGAATTTTGCGCAGCCTGTGCTTTTCTTGCAGCAAAGAGAGCGCTTACGCGCAGGCCAGGCGTTGTGAAACCCTGCGTGGGTTGGCTGTGGCCAAGAGGGGGCTGTCCCTGTGCTCTCCCGGCTGCCTCTGCCAGCGTGGTTTTGGCACCGAGTCCCACAGACTCCTCAGACCCATGTAGGGGTCAGCAGAACCCCAACTACTGAAACAATAAAAAAGCCTCGTGTTTCTGCCTGTGTCCAGATCTGATTATTCAGGGTATTTAGGAGTGTCTGTGTCCTGCTGGAGAGCTGCATTAAGATGTTTTTAATGCAATGGTGTGTTCTGCTGCTCTCTCCAAGGGAGAGATTCTCAGATAATCTCTCTTCACAACATTCTCAATTAATTTTTATATAAGCCTGTTTTGTCTCTTATCTTCCATGAAAAAAGGTTTGGAGTGATGCTGCCATGGAGAAAGAAGGAGAGTTTAAAGCAGGCAGTAATTGATGTTCACAAAGAGAGTATGTGTAATGGACCAGCTGGCTTATTTTGAACTAAAATACTGCAGTATCTTCAATACAGAGGATGGTAACAGAGAATAAATGTTGACATTTTCATGGTGAGCAATGCAAGACCATAAAATCAAACAATTTCTGGCATATGGTCAAAGCAACGTTAAAATGGAAACTTGAGCAATAGGAATGTTTTTGCTTTGTTTTTTCCCCAGAGTAGGAAATGTCATGACATGAGTTCCCCACACTGACAGAGTTGGAGGTTCCCAAAAGGCACTGTCTGACTTAAGAAGAAACAAAATAAATTAAAAAAACCCAAAACCAACAAGGACTATTCTTGCATGATCGCACCAGCTCTTCTCATTCTGACATTAAGTGGCAAGTCTGATAATTTCTGCTTGTTATCCTCTCCACAACCAAGAAAAATTGCTCACTGTCATGTTCACAGCCCACACCTCCACGCCGGACACCTGCTGCCACGTTATTCTCCTAGCCTTTCCTTCTCTGAAGTGAACAAACCAAATTCCCTCATCATCTTCTCACAGTCTGTGCTTCTCAGTACCCTATGTTCTGACTGCTTTCCCTGGATTTTCTCTGCTTTCTCTTCATCTGCAGGAAAAGCTGACACTTGCAACTGGGTGCAGTACCACAGGGTGAAGCCAAGAAAGGAAGAGAATTATGGGCTATGCCTTAAGGATAATGCTCCTGTTTCTACAACCCAGAACACTTAATTCATGATCCCCTGCAATCCTGAAGTCTCACAAGGATGTTACGGCCTGGCTATTTTCCCCCTTGCCAACTATCTGCATCTTTCTTTCCCAGGGAAAACACTGACCTATTCCTGATGAAATTTCTGTTAAATATTTGAAAGTCATTTCTCGAGGCTGTGAAGATGGTTTTGAATTCAGGTCCTGGCCTCCTAGGACTTGCAGCATTTTCTAACTGTGTCATCCACAGGTTGAGTTTATTTGCTTGTTGTTCAATTGTCAGTAAAAACTATTTAATAAAACTGATTATAAGACCAACTGCTGAATGACCTACTTGAAATATCCTCCCTGACAGTGATCCAGCACTAGCTGTTGTTGTGGAGCTGTTTTTCAATGGGCTATGCACTTACTTCATCATAATTATATCTATACCATACTCTTTAGCCTGTCATATACATCAAAAAGCATTACTAAAAATCAAATGCTATTGCATTTTCTGCTTCCTCTTTATTATCTAGACATGCTACTGTGACAAAGAATGAAATTAGATTGATTCGACATCAACCATTCTTGACAAGCCTAAGGTTTTTGGTTTTGGTTTGTTCCATCACCGTATCAGCTGGCTACTTGCAAGTCAATTGTTTAATGATTTATTCCTGAATCTTTTAAGGACCCAAGTTAGATTGACAGGTCTGTAATTCCCTGGGTCCTCCTTTCCCTCTCTTTAAAATAAAATACACTCTGTTTGCCCTTCTCTTGTCCTCAGGGACCTCCTCTCTCCTCTGTGAGTTCTTAAAGATAATCACTAATGGCTCAGTGATTGCTTCAGACAGCGCCTTAAGTAGTCTGGGGTGAATTCCATCAGGCCCTGCTGACTGGAGCACATCCATCTTATCTAAATATTATTTAATCGATTCCCCCCCCTTCCAGTTTATACTTCTGCCTACTTGTAAAAATTACGTTTAAACAACTGCTTGTGTCCCCTGGTGACTGATACTCTTAATAGTTCAAAGCAATAAATATTAAAGGATATATTCAAGAATGTTTTACCAAGGTTTAATTGTCCATTCTCCATGTTACAATTTTAAGAAAACAAGCTCATCAGCCCCTACCCACTTGCTGCTGAACTGAGACACCACTCTTAAGGACAGATTCGTAGCTGACTATGGAACAGGAAGAGGAAATGCGACTAAACTTGGTGGTTTTTCATTCAGAACTTCAACATCCACAGACCTGTGCTGATTGCAACAACAGGTTTCCATTCCTCCCCAAGCTATTCCTAAAATATAAATAGCAAAAAATTTCTCTTCATATCTGACAGTGCACCTGCAGCAGTGTCCATGAGAAAGGCAACCGTCGTAATGAACTATGGTATTTTGAATTTGGGAAACTGCTGGGGCTGTTGTCTAGACATAATGTAAACTACAACATTGTAAGTCCACATGTTATTTGTTTGTTTGCTTAAAAATAAAACATCAAAACCTGCCAAAAGTCATGGTGTTTTTTCCATGTTAGTAGAAATCATAGAACAGTTGTGGTTAGCAAGGACCTTTAGATGTCATCTAGTCCAACCCCTCTGCACTGAGCAGGGACATCTTCAACTAGATCAAGTTGCTCAGAGCCTTGTCCAACCTGACTTTGAATGTTTTCTGGGATGGAGCTTCTACCACCTGTCTGGGAAACATATTCAGTGTTTCACCATCCTCATTGGTGGAAATTTCTTCCTTATATGTAGTCTAAATCTACCCTCTTTTAATTTAAAACCGTTACCTCTCATCCTGCTGCAACAGGGGGGTGTCTCACCAGAGCAGAGTAGAAGTACTATGTGGAGATCCACTTCCTTTTCTCCATCAGGCATCTGATGCTGTAGTACCCAATGGGAAGAAAACTTGCGTTTCCACTTCTTTACTGCTGTCTTTATTAAATTCTTTTTTTGCCCACCTTTCTCCTCAGTGGTTCACAATTATTACAAAGCTGAGTGACAGTGCCTGCGTACCAAAGCTCTCTCTAAAGCAGGGTGATTGTACAGTGAACACTCTCAAGTTTGTTTTCATTATCAGTTTGAGGGCTTTCTGCTGGAATAAAAGATATGTCATAACAGCAATTATGTTTGAGAGGTCTGTAGGTTTAGGCCCCGCCCTATTCCTAACAAGTCAAAATGATTGTAAGAAATCAGCTTTTCAATGAAGAGCACTTGGCTCCAGTGAGTGTGACAAAAAGCTAGCATGATGCAGGAGGAAGCTGGAGAACCAGTGAAGATGGTCTCCTGTCCTCCTTATCTTCTCCACACGCCCAAGTCTTGCAATGCATGCTTTCTCTTTGACCCTGCTAAGCCTGGGTGACCAGACGTGGAACCCTGCTCACAACTCTCACATGAGGATTCACCCACAGTGACCCTGATACCGGTGACTCATCTGCAAGTATCCTCTTTACCCAGTGCTGGATATAAAGGGTATGTTAGGGTACAAGTTAGGATAGGGTATGAGGTTGCTCACTTCCTTGCCTTCTCTGTATCTAGAGGAATATAACCCTTCTTAGTTTTGTGTGTGTTGTTAAGGCTTTAAATTCAAGGATCAGCTATGTCAAAGTCTGAATTTCAGTATTTCTCTACCAACAATTGCCACATTGCCCACCTGAAAAAGGCAGGACAAAAAAATCTAAGATAAATGTGGCTGCTCAGAATAAGTGTTCTTATTTGAAGGGATCTCTCTCTGAAAATATACATCTGGAGGACATTGTTAACCCAAAAATTTAATCCCTCTTCCAAGAAGCTTTTCCTCTGCAGAAAGATTGGCATTGACACTTGAAATGAGAGCTGGTTTGAGAATTCTCTGGCTACTTTTCTCATCAGAAAAGTGAGATGAGTCAAAATTGACCTTTTTTGCAGTAATGTATTGGTTTTGATGAAACTCTCAGTGGCAGCATTGCTGAGGCCTAGAACAGTAATTACATGAAATTCAAGAAGGGGAGAGGCGTGCCACAGAGCTGGAAATTGCCAGTTGGAAGGACATTCATCGAAGACACAAGATATTTTCATTTGCTCTTATACTTATCCACATCCTATATGAATACAATGATCATCAAATCTACCTTCCGACAGACAAAAGACTTTCAAAACCCCCACAATAGTCTAACTCACCATCACTTAAATCAAAATAGATTAGAAATTCTCTTGTCTGGGATATTGTCCTATGGAAAACTCAACTTTTGAGCAATATTTGAGAGAATTAACTATCAGATGCGACTTTCCCATAACACCTCAGACTTACTTTCTCGTTTCCTTCTTGGTCTGGAAACAGCACTGTTGGCTTCCTCAGTTGGGACAGTTGGCTGACATCTGTTCTCTGCTGCTTCCGTGGAACAAATACTGTGTTCATCTGTGTTTTCTGAATTTGGAAAAATCATATAAAAGGAGTCATTTTTGTCTCATGAATCTTCCATACCTCATCTTATATGCAAACATAAATAATGCTTAAACAGCCCCTTTCTCTGAGTTTTACTGCCATCCTTCTTCCTTATCCCACCTTCATTGTTTCTTCTATTTTTTTCAGAAATTTTACTTTAAAGGACCCTCATCAGTCTAAAAATATACCTTTTTTTTAGGTTGAACAACCTGTCAAACCTACATTCAGGTTATTATCCGTGGATTTTACATTTTTATAATCTATTTGAGAATGACTGCATTTTCCTGCCTAATTTTAAACTCCTACTTGTAATTTTGTCTTCTGTTATAAAACCCCGTTCATAACTCCTTCAGTGTGAAGATAAACAATATGCTTTCCCATTGCCATCTTCCTCAAAGCTCGGTAACTCAGCAGGCCAACTTCAGCAGTAAGCTTCAACTTGTGAATTTTCCAGTTCTCAAAGCACTGGAGGAGCCAAGACCATAAATCAGTTTAACAATTGCTTGATAACAACCTATCAAACTGACAGGCTGGCCTTAACTAAATGTTGAGTCAGTTTGGAAGAATTCTTTTTGGTTTTTTGCCTTGTCTAGAATAGTAGTAAATCTTTGAATTTAAGTTTTCATTATAAGTATCACTAACAAATTCAAATAAATCTCACCAGGATTAGGAACTTTTCACTGTTTATTAATAACTTTACAGAGCATTGTTATTTCTGGGAAAGTAGAGTTGTCCATAGTGCTTCGCTTCCCACTGAAGGATCCCTAGATAGGCCCCTTATCTTCTCTGCATGAATTTGCTCATCAGCAAGAGAGGGTAAAACTCTACTATTCTCATTGTCTTGGGTAAACAGTGCTGCTTTAGTGATTTTTAATGCTACAATTCCAGTGCTTAGGAATGGTAAATTTTCCAGTAGAATATATTTCCTACTACTGCATGAAGGATTCAGAGCTTCCCACTGAGCTACTCAAGAACTGCTTTAAAAAAAAAAAAAAAAGGGGGGGAGGGGAGAGATTCACTGATGTCTTTATTGGGAGAAGGAAAGTATAGCCCTCGGATCAAACAGCTCTCCGTGGCATCCAATTATTTGTTTTCATTGCACAGAGGAGAAAAAAGAGTAAAAGAAAATTAGCTGCATTGATTCACACATTGATTGCTGGCTAGGGTTTCATTTTGGCTTGTCCCTGGGACTGCAGCATCAGCAGGAGCGGTTACTTAGTCATGAACGTGCTACATAACAAGTAACTGAATCGCTCCGTGGGAGGAGCACGGATTTTTTCTGGTTTCTCGGTTCTGCAAGGAGGAAACCCAGCTCCTCCTAATCACAGGCTGCCAAGACAGAGGACACATAACTCACTCCTACAGCACATGAGCTACTACAGCCTTTGTTATAGTTCAACAAAATGAAAAGAGACTGTAGATCTTGGCTATTGGGATCTTGGAAATTAATATTATCTAAAATACACTTCTAGCAGATCACCCTAACACTGCTTTTCAAGCTGCTTTGAAACCAGAACATTTTTAACAGTATCTTGAAAAAAATCTATCTATAATGGGCTCCTGATTACAAAACCCTTATTATAATATGATCTCATATTAAAGCTGTAATCATGCTCAGCTTCCCCTTTTGCCAGAAACCCTGTAATGAAGGGACAGTGCCCTTTCTCAAGAAGCAGCTATACAAAATCATAATAAAAAAATACAGTCTAGTAAGTTGTTGGGAGGAAAGGAAGAATTCTGGGTTAAGCCAGAAGAAAACATTAGAGCAGGTCACTAAGCCAGTTAGCTTGCATGCTGGTCACTGTTTTCAGCCAGGAAAATAACACTAAACAACCTCTCCTCATTTAAAAGTTATCTCCCTGAAAGCAAGTTCATTCCAGTTTGTAAAATGTACTGTAATTAGCCACTGATACAGAAAGGCAGTGATTGTTAGAATGTAGAATTTCAAACTAATCATCAATGATTACGGTCGTACCTGAGCAAAAATCTGAATTCCTAGGCAAAGGAGAACTTCCACTGCATGGCCTAAGAGTGCCTCCCTGAGTTGTGGTTTCTATGTTCTCCGCGTCTGCTCCCACAGTGGCGTTTCCCATGCAAAATGTTATTTCCTATGGTGCAGCTCAGGGCTCAGAAAAAGACACTTAAGGTAGGTTAGTTCTCATCAGAAGCTGCCCCAAAAATGAGGCCACTTGTGGAACTGCATGATACAGCTAAACTGGCCTGCTCTGTGCGCCGCTGTCTTTTGAGATGGACAGGTACGGCACCATTTGGGGAGCTGCAGTAGAAGGAAAGTGGGCACGCTCGGTGTCACTGAGAACATATTTTCAGGGTGCTGTAGGTCAAGGCTGAACAGTATTCTGTTTCTGTGCTACAGATATGAAGATTTCAGTCTGATAATCCCACAGCAAATGAAACATTTGCTTTGCGTTTTCCTTTCTGTAAAACCAGAACTCATACTTTGTAAAAGTTTGATTGTGGAAAAAGCACATTTCAACATGAATTTCCTAACAAACAGCATTTACAAGGAAATGGCAGGAGTGCATGAGCTTAACAACTGTTTCTTAGCAGTAACAGATTAGTAATTTTTTGTAATCAGAACCATAAGACAAAGTACAAGAGGGCTAAAATGACAGTAGACAGCAGACTGAGATGATACCTGCTCACAGTCCCTGAGACAGCCTCTTCTTCTTAAAATGATTTATATTTTTTTTGCCTTCAGGTGAACCCCTTCCTCTTGAAATATTCATACTCCTTAAGACCCTTCCTGGCTCTCCCAGACAGGTCCAGTGACACCCTGCTCCCCCAGCTCTGCATCACTCTTGCAGAAAACCAAGTCAGTGTGCTGAGGCTAAATAACACTGTCATATTTTTTAAGGTAGCCTCCACACTGGAGAAGCAGTATTTTTCCACTTTACGAGCTGCACACAGTGCATTGCCTACAGCAGCTTGTTTGAACATCCCATCCTCTGGGACAGAGATGCTCATCAAGTAGCTCCTTGTGCCATCCCACCCATTCCTCCTTCTCCTCCTCCTCGCTCGGTTGAGTGGAGCCAAGAGACCACCACGGCAAACCAGGGGGCTGCAGTGTAGGCATAGCACCGCTGTGCCTCAGCACTGCATTATCCTCCAAATTGAAAGGAAAATAAACAGGAGTTGCACAGCACATCTTAATCTTCACCCCTGCTAGTGACAGCTTTACTCAATTTTAGTCAGCTATTGAGTAATCAGAATGAATTAAGCAGCAGAAGGAAGGACTGCGCCAGGATCCAATAAAGCGGTGGGTGCTGGAGTGCTTCAGGGAACGTGCACATCTCCCTCTTTTCATTATCCCTCTGGGTTACCCACGCTGCCATCAGATGGCATCTCTGGGCAGTTCCAGTTCACCAGGAAACCAACTCCGCCAGCTACACCAATCACTGGGTTTCAGAAACGGCTGTCAGTCCAGCTTGTCCCTGCAGGATGGTTACAGCTTCATGCCTGACTTTATGTGGTTTGAAGAGTCTAGTAAGAAGGCTTGAAATTGTTATTAACTCTCAGCAAATGCCCCTCAAACCCTTAACAGAGAGTAGCCTTATATTTGGACAGTGCTCTAGATTTCTCCAGTGCTCCACCAGCTTCAGCAGACATGGTAGGACCTATGGTTACTTTGGAATGCCAAGGGCAATTTCTCCTTTACATGTCCCAGAGGAAAGGAGCAGCCTCAGAAACAATTCACTCCATATTTGCACTTCTCAAAAAATTACTAGCTGCCTTCAAAGGGCTTTCGTCTTGAATGTCATCTTAGTTGCAGCCTTCACATATGGAGGCATTGGCTATTGTTGGCTGCAATAAAGGAGTGGCTTTTTATTAATGCCTAGAACCTCCCTGTAGTCAGAGATCAATTCTGTTTTGCACATTTTCGAGCCACAAGAGTGTTTACAGACGCAGACCTCCAAGCATGTCATTAGGACACAGATTAGGACAGCTCTGGTGAAATCTCTGACTTCAGCTGTGTTTTACCTCTGCCATTAAATGGTCGCATGCGGGCTCTGATCTGCAGTAATTCTATCCAACTGCACATACAAGGCAAACGGTTACTGGCTCCTTCATAAATCCTAACAGCCAAGTGGTAAGCAGGCTACAGACACAGACTCTGCTAATTAAGTCAAGTGCAAATCTTCTCTTTACAATGCTAATAAATAACTATTTCCCTGGGAATGAGACCAAAAGCATACAATGGGAAAGGTCCATGACAGCCTAGAAGAGGACACTGAAAGAAAATTGGGTTTCAGTGCAAAGCAGCCATTCCTCATGGCTGTGGCGTCTTCCCCGATGCAGAGCAATCCTGGCCCATGTTAACTCTGATTAAAAAGTAGGTTTAGCCAGATTATGCTCAAATTTGTCACAAAAGGGTTGGAAAACACTTCTGAAAATCTAAAGAACATGCAAACAGCTTTTGATTATGGATCATTACAAAACTACTTTGATCTGAGACCCTAATTATTTCTTTTCTCCAACCATTATTTGCCTCCTCCTACCTGAAACACCCCCACCCCTCGGCAACTCCTTCTTGAAGCTCTTTGCAACATCTCAAGAAATTCAAATGCCTGCTCTTAGAGAAAAATAGTTTCTAATTAAACATACCACGTGGGTGTGAATGAAGCTGGGCCCACTCCTTGCCTCACTGATGTCAACAGAAAAATGTTTTTCTATTTCACTGCAAACGTCAGCAGAGGCAGGGGCGATAGGGCGTTGTTCCTAAACCAGAGTTTGAAGGAACAGAGGTTCTTTGGTACTGACAACCAACAGGGCTTTTCTTTAGGTTTGGTAAAAAAGACTGAAGGTTCCTAAATTCTAGATTTACATTCCAGGTTTGACTGAGAGGGCCAGCAGAGCCTTGCTGGAGGTCAGAGTGTGCCCAATAGGCAACAGCTAGCCAAGAAGCCAAGCTGTTTGTTTAAATGCTAGCCACTTATGGGTTCACTCTGGAGGTGAGCGTCAGAGCAGAGAATCTTAAAAGCATTCCTCCACACCACATCACAGCAAGATTTTGTGGGGTTTGAATCAAATTTAAGCATTCAGGGAATGATGTTTCTATGGCAAACCAGGTTAATTTGCAGACCAAAAATCCACCTTAATCATTTCAGATATACTCCTCTGTTGATCTGAGGACCGAGTTCAAAAGATAATCCCTGTATTTCCTCATATTTATCTTTCTGTTATAATCCTTCCACAGAAACATCCAAAAAAAAAAAAAGGGTTGTAAGTGCTGACAAACAGATAGACACAAATCTCACCAGCATAATACAGAAAGGTGAAGATGGAGCACGTTTTCCTTTTACCTCAGGCCAGAGTAGTGGCAGGAGATATTCAAGATCCTGACGATTTTATCTCCACCTTGCCAGCTCATCTTCTTTCACACCACTAACGGATCCCTCTGTGTTGCTCAAGCAGCACAACAGCATCTTGGCCAGTGTGGTTGTAGGTTACATTTGGTAGTAACTCCTCAGAAATTACCCATTTAGAAAACCGGAGGAATAAAAATAACTAGATGAATATTTTGCCCAATGCTGCTAGGAACTGCATAGCATGTCTGTTTGAGGTGACTGAGTTTTACAAGAGCACCATGGATCCTGATGGTGTTAGAAGAGAAATTCTGTCTCTACTCCAGATAAGCCTCCTGCACTGTATGCAAAAAAAGCTGAGTATGCTGATTGGTTATAGCACCTCATATTCCATTTAAATTCTCAGTTGACACTCTATGTATTTTTGCAATAGTAGTTGGTAAAGTTAGGGCCTGTGTGAAATAGGAAGAAATGAGAAATTTATTACATTTCGGCAACACAAAATTACATTTTCCTTGTAGAGCTACTCTGACTCTCAGGGAAAAAAAAAATAAATCAGTAGCTGATCTCCAGAGGTCTATCCAGTCCTATATGCTCATCAAAGTTTGCACTCTTGTACCTAACAACATATTTTCCTTCAGAGCTTAGCTTGTTTGGAGATGGAGAGAAGTGATCTGTTTTTTCAATCTGATGAGGCTAACACTTCTCAGAGTTCACCTATGAATAATGTCAGCAGGGAGATGTGCATCTATCTGATCCAGAAGACACATTTGTGTCAAAACCCGTCTCTCCTGATTTTCACTGAGGTGCTTTGATATGCTATGGTACTTCACAAGACCGAAATAAATGCATTTCATAGCTGTTATTTCCTCCAGTTTCCACCTTCCCTATAACTATGCTTCCATTTTTTTGTTGTTTTTTCCCTCTCAGAAATACCTAAGGCCGTTTTGTTTTTCTTAACATAAGACTCAAGGTAATCTGCAAACTTCCTTCTTGGACTTGTTTACCCACAAGCCATAGCTCATCAGTGTGGCAGCATCTGCCCTGTGCAAGTGCAGCTCCAGGGCCTTTCAGGTGCCGAGTTTCCCAGCAGAAGAGTGTGGTGCCAAGGCAGTGTTTTCTTGCAATAATTATGCCTTTTCGCCCCCCTCAAACGTAAACATGTCACATCAGTTGCTCTGATTTAAGGCTCAGCTGGGTTTCTGGAAAAAAGGTATGTGTTTTCCCTTGTCTATAATCAACACCATAGCTAAAATTTTGAATTATCATAGGATATACTTAGACACTTTAAAAAATCCTGCAAATGAGAGACTAATCACCTTCAGGAATACTACTGAAATTATGACTCCAGCTGTTTTAACTTCCTACTCAGCCCCTTGGAGAAGTGATTAAAGCCAAAGTCTGTGTGATTTAGATGCAAGGCTTAAAGGTATTCCCTCCCCCAGCTGCCATCCTACCACATGGTGTTTTTCTTGCAGGAAAGGCAGGAGACCAAGCTGTGTGACCATATTTTAGCCACCTTGGTTCACAGTCCTGATGTGACACAAACCAGTGATCGGTAGTTTTATACTATACTGGCAGTGCCTGAAACATAGGTACATTTTCTTCCCCCACCTCAGGACAGGGGCAAAGTAGGGACAGACAGACAGAAGGTGCTGAAAGGAAATCTGCTGCAGGTTCTGGGAAAACCTTAGGCAGAAAACAATAGCCCTAAACTACATGTTCTCGTTAAACTAAACAGGGAAACCCTTCTCCTTTCTAGCAACACAAAGGGGCCTCTGCAACGGCGAGTGTCAGGGGCAAAGTGTCCTTTAACCCTCAGGTTCCCAGCAGCCACCAACGTGGTTGACCCACCAATGGGTGCTGACCCAGTTACTTGCACTTACATGGTATTTCATACTGACTGCTTAAACTCCACAGTATATAACGCTCATGACATTAATACTTCTTATTAAAGTTGAAAGATCCAAGTCGAATAAGATACATTTTTTACTAGAAGAATATTACTTTTTCCACATGTAAGGGTGAACCTTACATATAGCATAGAAATGCTCTAATGATATATGAGAAAAGGACAAAGCTATTGATGGCAAAGGACAAAAGTTTTAAGAGCATTATTCCTCAGACTTATTTAAAACCAAACCAGTTCCACTTGGCTTAAAGAATCCTCCAACACTATGTTTCTGTATCGTGCCAGGAAAGGTTTGCTATACCCCTGGGACAGGAGCTGGACTCCTAAAAATGTCATGTAGGAAAGTAGAATAATGAGTATAATAGGATAAATGAGAGAGAAAAAGATCAGAAGAGTTCTCCAATCCTTGCTATTTTTTTTTTTTTAACTAAACTTGAGTTTTAGCTGCATAAAACTGTGGAAAATATCTTATTTTGTCTTGAATTTCCATGATCTTGTGACATAACAAGCACTAGAAACCCCATGCATGAACCTGAGGGTCTGGAGGTTGAAATATCAGGTTAATATTGCCAGTTCAAGCATGTCAAGTAACCATTAGAGTTGCTGAATTCTTATTCAACTTAAACTTCAAGGATGACTACTGGCTTGCCACACTAACAGCAGCGTTGTAGGGTTACACGTGTGCTGCATGGAAAGCAGGTCCCCACCTCACCCCCGTATGTCTGAGCTGCTCCCAATCCGAGACACAATCTGTCACACTGATCTGAGAGGAGAAATTTGCCCTGAGCACTGAAGATGTTACCTCATCTCTTCAGTAGAAGAGAAATTCTTCTCTTTTTTTAACCTGAAAACAGTTTCATTTCCTAAAAAATGTGGAGGTCTGGGGTGGGGATTATTTAAAAGCCTGAGTCAATACAGACTCCCCATGCAGTAGCATCCAGGCCCCACGAGAGGTTTTTGAAGACCACAGGCTTGCTGTCAGTGCTAGCCTCAAAACAACCAGACAAAGTGTTGTTGAAGAACCTGAGGTTTCTTTGGTCCTGCAGTGAATTTAAAGTGGAAGAAGGGTCTGGGGAAAGGAAAAAAAATGACAGAACAGGGGCAGCTTGTCAATTGTGAGAGCTCTACCTGAGGATCCTTGAGTGACCCTCAGATAAGCCTGATTTTCTGAAAGAAGAGAAGGGTGAGGGGACAGAGAGGATGCAAGGAACTGGCAGAGAAAAGGGAGCTAGTCCCTGTCTCAGCATCCCATCAAAACACAAGGAGATCTTTTACTGAGACTCAGTACCATTGCTCATTATTTCCCATTCTAGAAAAAGTTTTATCACATCAGCAAAATGCTTTGTGGCATACAACGCTCAAAATTTTGATCCAATAAAATAGCCGAAATATTACAGTAGTGACTTGATCTAAAGTAGCATAAAATAGACACAACTCCCTCAAGAATCAGTTTATTTTTCTCTACCCAGAGCCTCTTTTTTTCACTGCCCTGATTTTCACAGAGGATGCAGCACACACACACAGATGAATTCCTTCTCATCGTACCCCTTGTGCCAGGTGTCAGCTTTGTAATATGACCTTCACCACCCCGCATAACTGCTGCTGCATCACAAACAGGCCCCCACTTAAATCTTCTAAGACTGAAGCTAATTCATGGGTTTTTCACTGAAATGTTGAAGGAATGAAATTTAACTCTGGCAGAAATTCTCTCTCTTTCAGCACTGCTTCTTGCTTGTTTGTAACTTCCTGTTCTCTTCCCCTCTCCACCCTCCATGGAGGAAAAATAACCCAAACAACTTACACAGAAGTTTAGCCACTGAGTAAAATTTTACAGTTTGTTATGGGTTTCACAGAATGACCCAAAGAGCCTATTAATTTCCTTTTCAGATTTTGTAGGTTTAAAAAAGAAATGTCTAGCAAGTCCTACAATACTTTTACAGAGCCCTGCTGATTATGTTCCTCTCAGAGGCAAATCTTCCTGTTCTCCTTCTTGGCTAGAAACCCACCACCTCCTCCATCTTAATTTAGATTTTACTTCTGACAGAGCAACATGAGATACACTAGGGCTTCCTCAAGGGGCTGCACGCTGGTTCCCATGAACAGCAGCACAGAATGAAATCTTCAGTGCCCAGGGAGAGCTCTATGCAGCATCAGATAGAGATGTTCTCCCTCCTCTGTACAGACCCCTGAGTCTCTCAATGTCCTTTGTCTGAGCTCAGGACCAGCACAGCCTTATTGTAGCTCAGGTTTCCCTCTCAAAACTAGACTAAGCAAACACAGAAAGTTCATCCAGTTTTGAAATTAACTTTTACTTTAGAGAGAGGGAGGCAGAAGGAAATCTAGCCTGTGAGTCTCTGAAAAATGCTGATTAAATACAACATGCTCCATAATGATTTGTTGCCATCTCTTGACAAAGATGATCTGGTACTGGTAACTTCCACTGAATTTCATTCCTATTGTAGCTGAACCTGGGGGAAGCGACAGGGGAAGAATATTAATATATCTTGAGACTGAGAAAGCGCCATTTTTCAAGTGAGACAGAAGCAATGAGTGTTTTGAACACCTCATACTTCAGTGAAATCCAATTTTCTGTCACAGATTTCTTACTAAAACAAGAATGCTCTTGGAAGTCAGAGCCCAGGATGCTAAGTGGCATCTATAAACTGCATAGGAGATGAATGCTTTCTGTGCCTTTGTTGCTTGCAAACGTACCCTTTGGTCTGCAGTGGGAGTGAGCATTAGCCAATGGTGCAAGGCTTTATACTCAGAGGGCTTTACAGAGAAATCCAAATTGCAACTTACTCTTCCCTGAGACGGCTGAAGAAAATGGCTGTGAATTCCCATGCTCAAGTGGCTCAGGAATAATGCATGCCTCTGAACATTTCAAAAAGGTAGGGTATCTCTGCTGAGACAACAGCTCATGAAGACAGACTTGGCCTTCAGCTTATATAAGCTCTGGCTAGCAAGTTTCTGCGTTTAACCCTTGGAGACTCACTCATGCCATATCTGCTTGCAAGCTCCAGTTGACCCAGAGGGAGAGAGTGAAACGATGGATGAAGGGAGCCCTCATTGATGAGTTACAGACTTGAATTATTTGGGACTCGACAGCAGCCTGCAATCTTTAGACCAGATTTGTCCTGTCAAGGAATATAGTGATAATAACAGCCCTTTTAAAAGGATAAAGGCAAATCTCAGCACTAAGATTGGTGGGATCTCTGAATTCTTTGCAGCTTAATCACAGCAAAGCAGTCAACCATGAGGATAGTTCCTAAGGCATATGTGACAAACGTGCTGGCCTTGCAATACAGCAAACCTACAGCTATTTTTTATTTCCAGTCTGTTCTGTGAGTGCTGGACCATGGTGTCAGCAGGCAGATGCTGGCACCCTTGCTTCTCAAACCTAAGACCCTGAAATCATTAGTGGAAGGTCTCCCATTGCCCCCCCATTTAGGGCAGCTTCTTAATGCAGAGGTCTCTGCTTCTTGGACTGAAATGTTTCATTAGCTTCAGCTGAATTAGATATAGTTAAGCCCTCGGATTGTGTCCAGGAGTAGTAACATGCATTTTACCTCCTGCCCAATTCACCAGTATAAACAAATTAGAGATACACTTTAAGCACGTCATAAACCACTCCTGGCTTAAATTTATGCAGTCTTAATAGCACTGCATTTAGAATAAACTCCCAAGTGAGGTAAACACAGTTAGAAAATAAGGCTTTTGCTCTCCTGGAAACAAAATATATTCTTTTGTCACTACTAAATAATGAGCACATTAATATAAAACATCAGGAAACATTTAATAGGACATAAGCAGAGGACTTAGTTAAAAGAACATGCAATGGCAATGTTTTTCTCCCTGGGGGAGAAGAACTTGAGGTAAGAAACCATGCCATGCCATGCCAGAGACCAGCACATGGCCCCGGGTGTCACTTCTGTCTCCCCAGCCCAGAAAGAGGAACCACATAGAAGCAAAAAAGCCTGTTTCTTAAAATAGGGTCAGTGACCTGAATGAGGGAGCTGCTGGAGCTTGAAGCTTTGTTTTATTAATCAGTTTTCATGCATTTAGTTGAGGATTAGCATAGGCTGCCAGCTTTATCAGCATTAATTTAGAGTACCTTGAGGTATTGAGGACAGAGCTGTCTGATGCTCATATAATGTCAGCGTGTCGCTTCCCTCCCCCCACAACTCCACTAAGGATTATGAAGCCATTAGGCCAAAATGAACGCTTCAGAATGCACTGCTTGTCACAGCTTTGCAGTGGCAGCAGAGAGGGAATGAAAACACTCTGAAAACAGCATTTGCAGGTTCCTTTACAGCCAGGGGATGGCTGGGCTGAGGAGCCAGCCCTGTGCACGTGTGCTACTGTAGTCCTATCCCCCTCACCCATAAAGCAAAAGCAATGCCTCCACAAAAGAGCACAACCTCCTAACAGGACAGAGGCCCTCCTCAGATCTCATCACTGGAAACATCTTTAAACAACATGGCTAAAAAATAACCTGAGAAAGATGAGGGATGTGTCCTTGAGGCCGCGGTACGCAGACTGAGCAGGCGCCTGTGCAGCTCACACCCCTGCACGTCCCTTCCCCTGGCTGGATAACCACCTCTTGCCAAAGCAAGTCCAGCAAACCTGATAGGGCATTCGCTTCCCTTCTATCCCACTGGTACTTTGAATGGATTTTTTGCCATGGCAAAGGTTTGGGGTTTGGCTTTTTTTTTGTTTTCATAGCAATCAGCATAGACCCTAGGAATCATCCTCAGAACATAACAGACCATAGAGCACTTTGCCTACAGCCTGAAATAGTCTGCTGCACCTGTAACAACATAGCAATTAACACCTCCCAAGTTGAGCAATTAATGGTTCTCTACTTCAGAAGGACACTTGGGCATAGATCTGCTAGAAGAACTAAACATGTCTGCTCACCTTCTAAATCCAAGGAGCCTTGGAATGGGCAGCCACCACCCATATTTGCAAACATCTCCCCCAGGCTGCATCCAGGCAGCCGGTCAGACATTAGCAAAGAGTCTGCAGGAAACAGCTGGCAGCATTTAAGCAGCTCGTATATCTCTGCAGTGTAACTACCTAGTCTCAATCTAAAGCACCTGTCTCCCCTTGGGCTTGTTGCACATGCCAGAAATACAGTCAGGTGTCTTCAAGCAGAAGGGTTGGGAACTGTGATCACATAAGATCAGAGGTACAGTTTGGGCTCTGGGGGACATTGAGCACCCACAGAGACTTCTTTCTGTCAGAGCGTGTGGCAGATGTGGAAGAGCAACAGTGCTCTTGTGTTTGTCTGTAGTACGCTCAGCATTCCCCCTGGGATGCAATTATGAGATGAGAACAAATTAAATTCAGAGGTAGGTGCACCACCTGCTGAGTAATGTTGACACCCTACCATAAAATAAAAGACAAAAATCTCTAGAAAGTCAGGACAAGGAGAACGTGATTAAAAAGCAGCTATTGTTTGTCAAAACAAGGTTTCTTTAGACCCACGCCCTACTTGATCCAAAAGTCTTTTTTGCTGACACTGAAGCAGAGTAT
Source organism: Apaloderma vittatum (assembly GCF_000703405.1). Classification (NCBI taxonomy): domain Eukaryota; kingdom Metazoa; phylum Chordata; class Aves; order Trogoniformes; family Trogonidae; genus Apaloderma; species Apaloderma vittatum. The sequence continues at coordinate 25,510 of NW_009716328.1, forward strand.
AAAGAGTTACTTTGGGCCCAGCACGTTTCTCAGCTGAAAGCTACAGGCCTACAGACACCACAGTTCTATCTCGTGTATCCATGTAGCTTGAGATCTCTCACAGCGGTTATGGTCCCCACTGACCCATGACAGAGACTGCAGCCCTCCCAAACTGGCAGCCTCTCACCATATCTCAGTTAAAATCAGACGATCGCTCTGCGCAGCAGCTGTTGCTATTTCGGCTCCTTTGGATGAAAAGAAGTTCGAGAGGTCCTACCTGATCCCCTGCACTGGAAGGTCGGAGGTGCCAGTCACAGTATGTGAAGGTCAGCACCCTCTTCTGCCAGCACTGCAGCAACTGGAAAAAAACCCCATGAAATAAAGCTGTGCACCAGGAGTCATTAGCGCATGCTGGTGTACCTTCTGGGCTGGTCACACTCAGGGCCAGCACATCTGGGCTGCTTACTTCTTAGGGATTTCTTATGAGAGGGTGCCATGCATTTGTATAGTTTTTGGCACATCTCAATCAGCAAAATGCCTTTGTACTGATCTTAGAAGTGAAGGAAGGCATCTACTGATTTACTGTTTAGGTCTAAGACAAAAGCTCCCTTGAAATAATTATTCATGACCTGTGGAAAGAGAGTGCTATGAAGTATTGGTCACATTAGTCCCTACCAGGAGAGGCTCCTACCAACAGAAATGAACCAGCAGGTACATAACATGTTTTGTGTGTTTTGTACAGGCAGATGGGATTGTAGACATCTGCCTTCATCAGTCCTGGAACAACAGAAGACATCTTGCAGAAAAAAACTGAAGTTCTCCAGGCGCTATTGTTGAGAGGTATAAAGAGCACTAAAGCACAAGGGCTACCTCCAAACCCTCAGACCATGCAAGAAAATTAATTGTGGTCCTGGAAAACATCTGGCCAACAAATCAGGGACCTTGTAGGACTGGGACCCAGGTTAACATAGCTTGCTCTGCTCTATCTGCAGCAGCCCATGTGCCCACAACATGTCATCATGCCCTGGGAGAGGTACCATCACTTGGAGCAGTGACAGTGCCTGGTGCTCAGCAGCAAATAAAGCCTTCTCAGGGATAAGCTTCCTTTTAACTGTTTGTTTAAAATCCTATCTGGGGAGGCTTCCATGAAATCCAGCAAGAGAGTAAGATGATTGCTCTCATGCTACCTTGTATGACTCACCAGAGAGACAAGAGCACAGCGGTATGGAGACGAAAATTACTCTTTTGTGACTATGTGCCTGGTTTCGGTTTGTTTAAGTGTCTGGTTCATGGCCATTGTATTCAATCTTATTTTTATTAAGGTCTTAAAACCTGTGCAGCATGGAGAACTTTGTACCTCAATAGGAGTTTTCATATTAGAGTAAAATACAACCATAAATGGCAGAAGCACAGGTTGCTCACTGGCATTTACGTACAGTTCTCTTCTCTTGCCTCATTAATTTTATCAGCATTTGAGTTTGCTAGAAATTCATGTAATTTATACTAAATTGGTACAGCAAGCAAGCTGAAATGCAAGCCTACTGAAGCCACTCTTCCACATTGCATGTTGCCGCAGACAGAAAACTGGTTGCTTGATGGAGGGAGAGCTGGCAAGGCTGCCAAGGCTGTGCTCTTTCATTGACAAACATCTCACTGGACACATACCAAGGGGCGATGTGGGCCAGGATATGGCTACAAAATAGGGGCTGCAGCAGTGAACCAGGGAAGCTGTGGGCAGGAGCACCACGACCTGCAGTCTGAGACGTACGCCAACTCGTAGCTCTGGACGTTGAATAAGTGGTGTGCAATACCCTATCTCTAGTACACTTTATTCTTTCTGTAATTTTTTCCCCCCACTTGTTGAAGTGGTTCAAATCTGAGGAAAAGAAAAAAGGCTAGGCTGTTTTGCTTTGCAGGCTATGTGTTCCTACGGGATGCTTCTCCTTCAAGAGCACAGCTGCATCGCTGTGAGGCAAACAGGCCCGCCCACTAGGGTTTGAGTTTGTTCTCTGTGGGTGGCCAGATTATACTCTCTAAAAAACACCCAAAACCCTTCCTAACCTCACAGAAAAATTACCAACAGGAATGTAACACTTCCACACACTTCACTTGCTTGTTCTGTATAAACACCAGAATTTTATTTTTCTCCATCTTTGCCATATGCACCTTTAACCAGCTACGTATCAATTCTGTTGTAGAAAACATTGCTTGGGAAAAAAAGAGAGTTTGCTTTTTGCTGCAGGACAAACACATTATTAGGTGTGAGCCACAGGCCTAGTCCCCTTAGTCCGCCAAGAAAGGCATTTCGAGACTTTGCAGATCTGTTTTCACGCTTCCTTTGACCAAACAGGTCCCTAGAATCAGTACATATTAATGAAGACAATTCAGCATGCTATCCGCTGTTTCCCTGGGGAGGACAGTAATGAATGCTAGTGAAGGACTTAAAGGAAATAAGAAAGAGCATACCTACAAGTAATCCTTCCTGTTCAGCTACTTCATGTGGGGCTTGCCATTCATATTACCATGTTTGCTTCTGATGGGCAGTCAACGCAATATCTCTTCTGAGCAGAGGAAAGAAGTGTTCAGTGTTATTGAACACAGACTCTTGTTTTTTATCTTTTTTTTTTTTCTCTGTTTACAAACAGCTCAGCTAGCAGTGTGTTAAGCTTTCTTAGTTAGAGGACACAGGTGGGCTCCTCTGCACCACGGGCCAGAAGTGCTGGGTAGTGATGAAAGGATCTGTGGAGAACTCACGGACATTGCAAGTCAGCTGGCTCTGCGTTACCCTCTGAGAATCCCTAATTTCCCCATTTCTAAAAGCAGAAAGGGATAACTATGCCATAGCTACCTTGGAAGGGTATCAAAAAGCTTAATGAAGTAATGTTTGATGAGCACTGGAGGGCCCTTGGGTGCTGTAAGTGCTTTTGTGACATCACTCTGTCCAGTGGCAATCTTGCACAAAATTACTGAAATGAATGGCAGAGTTTAAAAACTACTATTTCCACAGACCTTGAGTTCTCGGCTTTGCAGTCTGCAGCACAAAGGCACATCCCAAGCCTGCTTATCTGAGCCTGCTCTGAGGCAGTTAATATTTGCTAGGTGTTGAAACACTCAGATATATTTCACCCTGAGGTATTTAAAGTCATCATCTGTGGAGGCAAATGAAAGGGACATACTAGGAATCACATTAGAGTTCTTCCTGTAATCTTGTGATTCTTTCCCTTAACATTTTTGCACAGTTTCAAGCCAATGATTAACTTTCCATTAGCAAAAGAAGGGCTATAAACGGTCAGGGGAACTTGCTAGGCGTGCTCTTGAAATAACGGTTTAGGTTGAACTGGCTGCTGCGCTGACGCATGGTGGGAGTGCGGAGGCTATAAAGCGTGCTGTTACTGCAGTTAAAAGCAGGCAAAACTTCAGCTCACAGGAGCACAAAGACTGCTTTTTTTTTCCCCCTCCGTGGTAACCGATCAACCAGATTACCCAAGGCTAGAGTCAGCTGCCTGTGCCGCGGGCTGGCTGC
>NW_009716328.1:29042-43158 GCF_000703405.1 Apaloderma vittatum
CGAGCCAGCAGCCTGGCAGTGGTCTGCCTCTCCGAGGTGCAAAGAGCTCAGACAACGTCCTGCAGCATCCCTCAAGCCGAGTACAAACAAGGAGCCTCAGGTGGAAGAGGAGGGAGTTGTGCAAAACAACCTCCCTGGCCCAACAAAGAAAACCACTAAAATAAAATAAGGGGGAAAAAAAATGAAACAGGAAGATAAGAGCTACTGAGGGTTCTGAGATGGTGGTGGCTGACCACCGTGGGTGGGAGTGGGGGAATGCCCCCAAGGATAGCAGGGCATCAAGCCATTGCTCCAGCATGGCGAGGAGGACAGCCACAGAGAGCAGCTGCATGATTTGTACCGTCTGTTGCTGCTGGCCGGGGTAGTCTCGGCAGCCTCCGGGATGGTGAGCACCATGGAGGAATGGCACAGTTGGTGTGTCACCCGTGTGCCGTGGTTTGGTGGCCGACTGACCTCAGCTTTCAGCAGCTGCTAAAAATATGGGGAGCATCAGTATGTACAGTAAAATTTAGTGGTTTTCACCTGCATTCAGCTACACTGGTGCTCAACTTCTGTGTTAGGGCCCTGGATACAACAGGTAACACTTAAGTAAAACTGCTCACAAGAGCAAATCCTAGTAGATGAGGATAAGGATGACAGAATCAGGTTCTTAGCAATCTTGATAGAGACTGTAAGCAGCCTAAAGAGAAGCCTAATTCAGATGCCTCGGTATGCAGCCTTTTTTTATTACGCCCACAAACCTCCCACAGCCTCCAAATTGCTATTCTTTAGAAACACCCTGCAGCATTTTCTGGTTTCCAATATACAGCAGTGCTGTAGGCTTAGCTGCTGGATTTGTGCATGCACATGCAAAAATAACTAATGGAGAGCTTGATCAGACAGCAGGATCTTTTCTCAAATGACACATTTTAGTATTAAAGGAAATGTATTCTGTTATCCTGCTAGCATGGAATAATGAAACCATAGCTTTTCCTTCCCAGCTTTTTACCCTTCCTCTCCTTTGAGTCTTTCAAAGCAGAAGTGACCCCTGGCTTGTAGGCTGCGGCAGCCCACAGGAGCTTTGAGAATAGTGTCAGAAACCCACAAACCCGTGCCGCTAATTGGAGACTGGATTGCTGGTGACACTTTGGAGAGCCAGGCTGTCATTTCAAAGTGGCAAGGTACTCCGCAGGTGCCAAAGCCTGATACCTCGTAGCAGAAGGTGGAGAGTCCCGTACTGCTGAGAAATGTTTGCTCGGCAGCTTTGTCAAGCAGATCATGGCCTGGGAGATCAAATCCCTCTCCCTGCAGGTCTATGCTCATAATCTCTGTCCCTCCCCACCTCCAAGGAGGTGTGTGGCTGTCACAAAAGGTGGTGAATGCACTGCTTTCATGGTTTCTTTGTAAAAGGTGCATGCTGTTATTCAAATCCTCAACTTGGCACCGCTGCCCATATTGTCCAGTTGCTGTAAATTCTCAAAGGAGGAGACTAAAGGAAAACAAGACGAGGCTGATACTTAGGCTGTCCCATGAATTTATGTTTTGTTTCTCAGACAACTGGGCTTTTGTTTTAATTGCAATCTCAATTTAAGGCACAGGAGGCAAAATTGAGGGGGAAAAAACAAACTGATTTTCTTCCTTTTCTCACTGTTGGGTGTGGTTTAAGAACAAAATCTTCCCTGAGAGCTCCTGTAATCATAAATAAGTCTAAAAGGAAAAAGAAAAGCTCTGCCCCTACTAACAGCTCCTGGCTTTTAAATGCACTTTAAAAATATTTTATTAGTGTTCTCATCTTTCTAGTAATTTCAGAGTCATTTTTACCACAGTCCACACACAGACCTGTAATACCATTTCCTCCAGAAGCTACAAAGCATTAAAGTCTCCAGAGATATCAGAAGTAGTGAAGTATTTCTGGTCCTTTTTCCAGGTAGAGGAGCACCTCCTGCCAGCCTTTCCCCTTCTCTCCTGGTGCTGCCTTCTTCACCAGTCGGTATTTGAAGGAAATCACGTTCTCTCCTCTATTCCCCCTGTCTGGAATTGTCATCGCAAGCCATTCACACTTACCCCCAATCCATCTGTAAGGCCACATGTCAGCACAAGGCCTCCTTGGTGTGATGCACACCAAACTCCAACATGTGAACCATCACTTTTAGCTCTACCTGCCACTGCTTTCTGCTGGTGGTGGACCCCACAAAACGCCTGCCACTATATCTTAAATACCAACCATTCTTTTTCCACAGTGCCCTGGTGCTGTAAAGCTGCCTCACACCTTCTCTGCTGTCTTTGCTCTGCGTCTGTTAGATTATTCTGTGGGCAAAGGTGCAGTTCAGCAAGTGGGAATTGGCTTATGCTCTTAGGTTAGAAATTACTTTAGAGTTATAAATCTACATTTATTGGCCTTTCCAGCAAAGGAATCTGTTAGCATGAAATGCAACTTGTACTCTGCAATATAAACATATCAAGATAAGAGCATGAGAAGCTCCTCAGCTTAAGCTACCTCTCAGATAAAGCTCCCTCCAAGGCTGCCCCCCAGACTGCTGCCCCCTCACTTCCCCACTCTTCATCATCTAGATCCACCCCTGCTAGCCCTGTGGCAGGAGAACATCCCAGCCACACTCTTGCCATCCTCTTGCAGAGAGTTTTCCCAGTGCAAATCACTCCTACATGTATAATTTGTTTTCTTGCCTTGCTAATGATTCCATAAGCTATCTCAGAGGCCAGCCACAAGAAGCTGGTGTCTCTGCAAAGTGAGAATTGTTCGAAGTGCACAGAAAGGTACTGTGCTCTCCTAGCAACCAAAGTTGTAAAATAATGTAATCATATCCAAAATAATGCGATAAAAGATTATATGATGCTTGTATCGGGTTGTTATGGCAACTGAAATAAGCTTAAATGCGTGTATCTAGCATTTCAGACAAATAACCTAATTGTATGCAAAGTTACATTTCCAATTAATCCCATTCAGTTTACCATCATCTTCATTCATTCATGCTTACTACAGGGCTGTTGGTAGGTCTTAATTTCATGGCTTTTAACCTGCTCCTGCCCAATGTAGTTTCTATTTTGTTTTCAACTTTCTTTTCTTTGACCCTGCTGACGTAAAATTGTTTTTTCATCCCTGCATGTTTGAGTCAACAGCGATTTGCATTTCAATGCATCATCTGTAACCTGGTCTTATTTCATTTTCCTTTCTAAACAACTTCTTTGCTTGGAGAAATATCGTCCTAAGGTGGTAGGATTTACTTAACTCTTCCCCTCCACACACACATATCCTGATGAATAACCAAAACAATAACACTGCCAAGAGATCAGAATACCTGACCAAAGCCTGGGCGATGATGACCCATGAGCTCAGCCATGCTGAGAGCAGCCAGGAAAAGAAAGCCACCCTAGGGAGGGCACACTGCAGGAAGATGCTGCAGCTTCAACTGTGCTGGCTGAATCCAGCACCCTCTCACCAATTTCAGCTTAGAGCTACCAAAATAGTGGCTGATTTCTCAAGAAGATCAATTGCCTTGCTCCCAAACTCCCAATTCTTATCACAAGACACACTTTTAAAAAACATCTTCCACGTCTTTCGATTGCTCCCCTTTGAGACTGAATAAAACTCTAATTTCCATGGAGTGCCATCCTGAAATCAGCCCATCTCCTGTAATAGTCCCAGTGGGCTTATATGGGGAACTAATTGTTTTCTAGATCAGGGTTTTATTCTCTGTATCATCCCTAAGCTGTGATTTTTGAAGTGATTCACAAAGATACAATATTTAAACCGATACCACTTTTAAAATCTAGGGGTTTGTGCATTTTCTAAATTCCCTCTTTCCCCCTCTCTCCATCCTTGCTGCATGGGGAGGACTGTGATGATTGCTGGGGGCTTGGTCTAGTGCTGCACCAGAGCTGCAGGCAGGAGGTTATAAAAGATCCTGCAAAGCCCACCCCCAAGCTTCCACAAGCTGCCCTGGATGAAGATGCCAAAGTGGCCTGGCAGGTTAATGCTCTTCTCCCTCTGTTTTTCCATTACCTGACTCCATGCTGACAGCACAACCCATGTTCTGGGTGTCTCCTCATGCACTTAGGGTTTTTTTTTTAAACCTGCTAAATGCTCACTCGAGGTAGTGCTAATGTGCTAGTGAAAGCTTTGCCACTTGTAATACCTCCAAGCGGAAAAAAACCAAACAAAACAGCAGTCAAAAGGATGGAAAGAAGGGAGTGGGGATGAGGAGTAACCTCAGCTGCCTCTGCAGAAGCGTATCTGGAGCAAGAACAGAGAGGCATCAGCTGCCTGGCTGCCACCGTGTCTGCCCAGGAGGAGAGCCCAGCTACACAGCCCAGACACAACCCTCTCTCTGCAGGACAACTCCGACAGCACCCGTTTTACCCAGAGTCGGGGTGAACACTGCAATTCCTGGGCTGGCTCCAGGCTCTTCCCCACTCGATTGCAGCGTTAGCCTAAAACAAAGGTAACCTGAGCCCAGAAAGTGTGGAAACCAGCCACAGCAATGGGCTAAGCCTAAAAGCATCACAGCATTTGCCATGTAAACCTTACATGCTGCTCTGTTTTAGCCCCTCGGGTATGTTTATTTCTAGGCTGCAGAAAATTCCCCAGAGGGCATATGCAAAATGATGGGGAAAAAAACATTCTAAAAATATAATTTACCCAGCTTTTATTTCCTTTCTTTTTTTTCTTTTTCCTTTTTTTTTTTCCTTCCCAGAATGATGAAAATAAGCCTTGGAATGTCCTTTGAAGGTACAAGTAGCTCTTTGGATACACTAAAAATGCTTCTGTGAAAGAATTAGGATCATAAGGGTTTTTTTAAAATAGTATGCTCTATCACCAAATTACAGTAACAGCATGTGTAATATTCCTAAAATTTACCCATATTCTTCCAGCACAACTTGGGAACTAGAAAAAATGGTTTAATTTGTCTCTGATACTGTACTAAGACCCAGGGAAATGCCTGGCTCAGTGACGTTGTGTACATCATACATTTCACACCAACTGCATCGTTCTTCTGCACTCGCGGTCTCTACCAGTTAACCTCCTCAATCTGAGTATGATTTGAAGAGCTATCCCACAAGATGCCACAGGAGCAGCAACAGACGATGGTGATGTTGAATGGCATGAAGTGTGCTGCATCACACAGGTACATGTTTTGAAACCAAAGACAGGGAGCTCTAATTCCCTGAACACGTGCTGAAGGACAACCAAAGTACTTGTAGCAGACAACATTTGTTCAAGTGCCTCGGAACAGAATGTATGATAGCTAGAGGATTATGCTGTTTTATCTTGCCTCATCATGCTTCCTCAAAACCAATTAGTTTTGTGGATTACATAAAACGTGTAATTTCTGTGTAAAATTAAAAGTAGTCACTGGGAGGCCAACATTTCCTTTCATCCTTCTGTCGCTCCTGTTTCTGGCTTTATAGAAACACCTTTAACTGATCTCCCTTCCATCCCACTGAAGGCCTTAGAAATTAAATATAGTCCTACACCCTTTCCTCAGTGTACCCAGAAACTTCGCTTTCTCATTGCCATAGGGTGCAAAGACCCCTGGTAGTGAACCACTGCACTTTGCAGTTGGGGATGGGGAGATCGACAGTACAAGGTATTGAAGAGCTCCTCACTGAGTCCTGTCTCCCTTTGACAGGGCCATCCCCTGAACTGGCTGGAAGGGCTCAGCTGTGGGTGAAGGAAGGAGATTTGGGATCGTGAGAGGTCATGGAAGAAGCCAACGTCCCTATGGGCTTGGTGAACAGAGAGATGACTGGGTATCTGAGGGTCCCAGTGTGAAGAGGGCTGGAGGCAGCTATGTGGAGGGGACAGCATGGCCTCTGAAATTCACTCAGAAATTAAGAGTGAGTGCTGGAACCTCCTTGAAATTAGGCCACATGTTGTCTCCCACCAGACATCCAGAAATGCAGATCTTTAGTTAATGAAATGCTTTGGAAATGCAACATGGAGGATGGCAGAGAAGTTCTCATCTTGTAGAAGATTGTGGGCTTTTGGGGAGGGAAAAGACTTTCAGAGTAAGTGGTAGAGCACTCAGGAATTGGAAATTTGGAGAGAAAGGTTGTCGAGACCAGCTGAGCTGGGAGACCAGGGCAACAAGAGCTTGTGAGCCGTGAAAATGGCGACAGCAGATGAAGCACCCAGAGCAAATGAATCTTGCCAGTGAAGGGACAGTGCAATTATCAAGAAATATTTTTCCACTGATCCCTTATCCAGCCTCTCTCACACACTGCTACTGTAGAAGGACTTGAAGGATTTTACAACAGAAGACAGTGAACTAAAATGTAATGTTTAATAAAATACACAGACAAAGAATTTGCATCCATAATTATGCTCCTTTGAGAGAAGGAATCTTTGGATTTGCTAGAAAGATCCATTAGCATGAATAAAGCATTTTTTTAAGAGGAAAGAAAAATCAGATTCCATGAATTAGGAGAAAGAACTCATGGGGGTTTAATTTTTACTTTTGCTACTTTCAGACAAAATTTCAAGCTCATAGTTATTAGGAATTTAACTAAAAGAGAATTTCTGTACCTGAATTTAGTCTTTGGTAGGTCTGTTTGGCAGACAAGAAAATATCAGAATCAGCCTATAATTTTATTTGCTCATGTGTAAATGCTAAAGTGAAAAAAAAAAGATCCATTATCTTTGTCTCCTTAGAGCTTGCAAACTTGGTTTGAAAATCCAAAATCCCTGAGCACTAGTGGCGATATGTAAAGAGTTGGAGAAGTTTCATATAAAACCATCTTGTGCTAGTTGCTTATCCCTCTGAGGCTCTTTGTCTGGCTTCATCAGAGTGACTTATGCCAGCCATACAGGAGTGGATCATTTATAAAGCTCATATAAATGAGGTATTCAGAAAGTGTTTTGTGTTCTGGTTGATAAACATTAATTGTATGCAAAATGGCATACAGCATCTCATCATAAATCTTCTTTGCAAGGTAGTTATTGCCATTCAGGTAGGAAGACCATTTGTTTGGATATTTCTAAGCTAGCCTTACAAGCATTTTAAGCCCTTTAAGAAATGAGCAAGGCAATATTTGCCCAATTGTTATAAAAATTAATAAAATATGCAAATCTAGTCATCTGCATGAAGAAAATGGGAAGCTAGGGAAGGCTATTTCTAGTCCAAATCCCTGCACCAACTCCCTCTGCAGAGAGAAAATTTTTCTCCCAGTTCTCAGCCCCAGTTTTCCCCCTCAAGCGCTAATGCTAATTATACCTGCTTTGCTGAGGTTTTGTAACAAACAGCCTGCATGTGAAAACTACTTTGATGAAACCAAGTGCCAAGTTTTAGTAATAAACATATGGTGAATGACATTTTGCCTGGATTTATGCACTAGAAGAGTTTATTTAAATCAGGTTTGGAAACCGATAGCAAGTTGTTTCTCAATCAATAAATAAATACTTGCTTGTACCCCTTGCTCTAGATACTCAAAAAGCCTGGCTATGCTCCAGGCATTAGGCGGGCGGCGTGCTCAGATATTTTGCCCATAGCTTTGGTTTTTTTGAGCACATTGTCCTCATCCCTACATACAGATTTAAGGGGAGAGGGGACAGGTGGGAAAGTGGTGGGACCATACAGGGCAGCATTCCAGCACCATGAGCCAGGGAAATACCCTGCGACAGGAAGCATTTTATAAGGAAAGAGGACCTAGAGAAAAAGAGGGATCAAATCTAGATCCAGCCAGCCCTAACACTAGACAGAGGTGGAAATATACTTTTTTAACTTTTTCCAATGGCCAGGCTACTCTGGCCAGAAGCGCCCTGAAATAAAGTCATTCTTGGTATCTGTAATGCAGAACTTCAAACCACTGTACAGATTCCATTAGTGCACTTAAAGACTCTTTATCTTAAAAGGCAGTCACTGACTTGGACAATTTACAGTCTTGAATTATTTACAATTGCGTATTCGTCAGAGTGGTAGAAGGAGGAGGAAAGGAAATTGAATCCTAACACAGACATAACTCTACACTGTCCCTGTGCAAAATGGCTTCAGCAGTTCAAAGATCTCAAGCTCAAAATGCTGTGTAGAGGTGAACCAGTTGTCTTTTGTTCTTTGCTCTGGAATCTGATTTTTCATTTTCAAATTATTTGAGCCAGGCAGACTTTGTGGCTGAGATCTCATCCCTGAAAAGGCTGGTTGCATCCCACGAGGCCAGGAGTCCCCTGCCTCGTACGCACTCCTTCCCAAAACTGCAAATCCTTGCAAATGCTTTCCTGAAGGCTTTGCAGGCACACGATAAACACTCAGCAGAAATTGCTTTCATTCTTTTGTTAACGTATAATGTAAAATTTTAATCTTGAAGGAGAAAGACCTTTTGATTCAGATGCAACTCTGAAACGATTTTCGTATTAAGGCTCTCAATTACTTCTTCCCAAATAAGTGTTTCCATATGGACAGTTGTATGGCAAGTGGGATAGAACTGTTTCTGCTTCCTTCAGCTGCAGCTGCTGGCAATTTTCATAACACAGGATGGATTCCTTCACTTCAGCCCCAAAATTAACGTTCCAAGACGTGTGCATCTTCTTCCCCTCCACCCCAATATTAAATTACCAGCACCATAATGCCACTGGAGAACTAGGAAACCGATATTATAAAAATGTTTAATTTTTCTAATAGTTTCAATTACCATGTATTTTTAAAACCCCGTTATTTCTCACGTCACTGTGGGATAGTTGTTCTAATCTGAGTGGTGACAATGTACGTGGGTATAGAATTAAATTTAAATCTTTCACAGTTTCTAAAAGCTATTGTTAAGCTCTTCTAGTGAAGTAAAGGCCCCTGTACAATCTCCAGTGAGAGACCTGCTCCTCCACTTCTTCTACCCCTTATTTTCTCCTCCAGCACCACACCAGAGAATCATAGAATCATAGTCATAGAATGGCCTAGGCTGGAAGGGAATGATGGCTAGGTTTAAGGCTTAGAGGAGCAAGTCGAGTAGCCTGTTGTCTCTTCCACCAGGGATATCAGTCTCCTAAAGTAGCTGAGGCAGATCCCAGCACTAGACTGACTCCCCTCCTGACACAGCTAAGACAGACCCAATACTACTTGTCACTAAGCTCATTTTATTTTCTTATTCCCTCCACAAGCCTGTGCGATTCAGTGGGATGCTTTGTTTGCCAGCAGTGACAGCTAAACAGGTCTGTCCTCAGGATCCTCCGATGGCTGGCTCTCTAGCAAAATGGTAAAAAGCGACAGCAACACTCTGAATCCCTCTTGTGACACAAAATAACACTGGAGTTTATCTGTGTAGAGAAGATCACTGTAATTTTTGCTTCCATTTTAGGTTCCTGGCTGGTATGTTGGGTAAACATGCCCATCTTCAGCATCTATGCTTGGAAATCACTTAAAGATCCTGAAGATTTTCTCATGTGTGAATTTTGTGATCGGATCTATGTTCAACGGCCACCAGCTGTACTTACTTTTCAGGATGTTATGTTGTGAGGGGATAGACACCTCAAGATCTCAAAACCTCATAGCTTTGTCAGATTCAGTGTTGCTCAGTATAAGTCCACAGGAGCTTCCACATCTTCTCGGACACCCTGGTGGATCCTCTGGTCTACAATACATTGTGTTATCTGACATCCCTTGAAAAAGAACAGAGAAGACAGACATCAACATTTGAAGCATTTCTTAGGTATTTGCTTTTACACGTCCCTTGTTTTATGCACTTTTGGGGATCAAAAGCCATGTTGCTTAGCAGGGTCTTGCCGTTTCCCAGGCATTGCCTCTTCCCTTGGAGAGTGCTTTTCCTCTCAGCCTTTCCCCTTTCACCATCCTGCACAGGATAACTCTGATGCTTTGCTTCATTTTTATGCTGTGCCTTCTTCTACAGCCCTGTTCTCTATGGTTTGGAACATGCAGACATGAGAGATGGGTTCATGGAGTTACTTAGGATGGGGCTTAGTCCTGGAGGACTTCCCGTGTTGGACAGAGAAGGGGAATCAAAACCACCAGCAGCATCCACCACAAAGGCCCTCCTAAAGGTTTCATGAGTCTCAGACAAGAGGAGGTAGTTTAGGCAAGTTTTTTTCTGTCTGATGCACCAAAATTTGAAACGCCCAGGGACTGCGGAAGGCAGCTGAGGTTACCAAAGATCTGGGCTGTAGAAATGTCTCCCTTAAGAAAAGTCATGCTAACAAAACAGCCTCATTCCTTACCTACTGCAGCCTAAAAAGACTTGGAAAAGCAAGACCACCAAATAGCTTTCCTTCAGTACCCATGATGAACACACTGCCGTGCCTCATTTTTTTATCTGGTCTCATCATTTTTGAATGCAACCGAGCCTACGAGGGCAATAGGGATGATCCCAAAGCACAGAGCAGGCAATCCCACTGATGATATACACCAGGATCCTGACTCTCAGGCATGCAGCTGAATAAGCTTTCTATGCATAGAAGACTGACGTGGAAAAATAAAAGCTAAGCAACAATACGAAAAAGAGCAAAACAGCAGAATAAATTACGATGTAATAAGAACACATAAATATATTATAGGGATAATGTTTTTTAAATTATACTTCATAGCTGATCTATTTCTGCGTTACAGTATTTTCTAATCTATATGAATTTTACTTCTTTACAGATGCTACCTTTTCTAATTCCCCCTCAGAAAACTAAAATGCCGATCCAAATGACACAGCTGCTTAACATAAGTATTGTATTTGCAGATTTCAAAGAAAACTGTCAGGATGGCTTGAAAAAAAATGCTTCCTTTATTATTTATAAGAAACACTATCTTTCCAATGCCAGCTAATTCACTTAAGATGCTGTACCAATGTGCTGGGTTCAGCTGAGCAAGGGATTTCCAGTTTTGCACAATTATGGCTTTGGCAGCTAATACTGCTTGCAGCAGTGGTGTGGGCCGGTTTTTGGTTGTTTTTTTTTTTTCACCTAAGTTAGCTAAATCCCTGAGTTTCTTCATATGCCCTAGAATATAAATCTGCAGGTTTCAAGGCAAATTTGTTTTCTTCTAAATCATATTAATTCTCTCTTGAACACAAATGCAGGAATTTTTAACTGCTTGGGAATGTCCAGGTCACACTGTTGGATGTATATGTGTGGTCTGTCCTGCACAACAAGACCTGTGGGACCAAAGATAGGAGGATGAGAAAGAGAGAGAGGATAGGGGGAGGATGAAGGTAGCAGAAGAGATGTTGTCTTTGCAGTACCTGTGACCACGTGGAGACCCTTCAAATCAGATCCTGTAGTAGCACAGCTGAGGTGAGGGCAACCTTGCCAGCGCTGCCAGGCAATGGGAAAAGAGGCGGCCTGAAAGGCAGGAAGCGACATTTTATTGTGTCGAGCACTGCAGAAGAGTGAGCCATGAGTGCATTTTTAATAATTGATGGAGGACAAGTAATTAGCAACAATATTAATGATCATAAATGTTGATATTTTCAGCCCTCTGTGGTTTTCCAGTGTGAAAAGGATAAATGCATGTGTCAAAGATTGAAGAGATTTAGGGTCTTTGCTCCTCTGTCTCTAGGTGACACTCCCAAGCACCCACTTTCATTTTTCTGCACTAACTCCTTTCTTCTTTTGACAAAGACTGATGGAGAAGCAATGATCTAATACTTCCCAACAGTCTTTCTTCTGAAGATTAAAGAAAAAAAAAAAAAGAACATGGAAGAACAAGGAAATACCTTTATATCTGAATGCAGGCTGACTTCTCCCCGCCTCCTTCATATTTTATTCATCGCACAGCGCTCAGAAACTTCACTTTCAGCTTCACCTCAGGCTGTTAGGGCTTTAGGCTGTCAAAAAAGCAAATCAACCAAAAAAACCCCAACAAAACCCAAACCACCTCCAAAACCTGAAACTCTCCCTCTCTGGAGACATTCAAAACCTGCCTGGACGCCTTCCTGTGTAACATCATCTAGGTGTTCCTGCTCTGGCAGGGGGATTGGACTAGATGGTCTTTTGAGGTCCCTTCCAATCCCTAGCATACTGTGATTCTGTGAAAAAGTCACAGGAGGAGCAAACCTGCCAGAAGCCCGCCACTATGCAACCACACCAGGGTGATGGGCTCAAGGAGCTGTGCAAAGAGTTCAGACAAACAAATTTGCAAGCCAGAGCACTGAGCAGGGGAAACACAGGTCGCCTCATTTTGTGTGTAGTTAGCACGATATTTTGTTGGGCTGAGGCAGCCTGCTGAGGGGCCTTCAGCCAGAAAAATAAGTGCATAAAAATAGTCATGGATGACTTGCCGCAGAGAACCTAAACTGACTGAAATTGTGGATAAGAGGCCAGAAAACTTTATTAATTAATTGATTGGTAGCAGGAATCACAGAGACCCCTGCCTGTGTCTGCTGCTGGCTCCCTCCTGCCAGACCCTCTGGCCAAGGCACCGGGAGCACTTGGAGAGGAGGGAAAAGGAACGTCCTAGTGAGGTACGTGCCTGCCACTGCTTGCCCACTCCTGCCGCTCCTGTGATTAAGGCCTGCATCCCCCTCCCAGAGGGAATTCAGGTGCCTCTGTATTTGTTTTTAATACGACTGCACATTCCATCAGCATGTGAACACAAAGAGAGCCTGGAAGTTTAAAAATCATAGAATGCCCTAAGTTGGAAGGCACCTTAGAGATCATCTAATCCAACCTCCCTGTCATAGGCAGGGATGCCTTAAAAATGAGATTTTAAAATGTGGTTATCATAAAAGCAAATGTCTCTGCTGCTGCACACACTACGCACTGTACCACGCTTTCCCGGCCATCGTGGCAGCAGCCTCCTGTCCTGCCCTGCATCCAGCGTCAGCCCCAAAAACCTCCCTTCGTCCCCACAGGTTGAGGTGGACACAACACCTGGGCCATGCAGACATCCCCCTAAAAGCATGTCAGTGAGACTGCCGAAGGTTTGGCTCGTGTCATTGGTGCAAATGGCAGAGACAAAGCACCACCGCCAGCCAAACGCTAAGCCAGCCAGGCTTCGACAAATTGCTACCAATAGCTTGCAGTCTCCCTTGGAAACACACTGGTGGGCTTTGCAAAGAACAGGACATGAATTTACAGTGGTGATAGGACTGTTCATTCATTTATTTATTTATTTCTCTTCACCCCTCCCCCAGTTCTGTGCCCAAACAGTCCTGGGTTGTAATCAGCAGCGAGCTGTTTTCCCACTGCTTACAAAAGTGCAGAGAAAACCAGAAGGCACCGGGCGGGGAAACGCAAGCGAAATTAAATACCAACATAAATCATTCCCAGCGTGTAGGACTGGGAATAACTTTATTTTCACGTTTCACTCAGTATTTAAAAAGCACAACCACCTCCAAGCTCCAAAAGACACCTCCTTCTCCTCCATTGTGAAATGGAAACCAGGGTGATGTGCCATTCCCATCCTCCAGCCTCCCTCCCACCCACCAAATTCCTCTCTTCCTCCTTGGATGCCACAAGCTACAGCTCAGCCCCGGCCTCATGCTTGGCCGTGCACCTCGGATCAACCTGCAGATGAAAACCAACACAGAAGCCAGTGGTCCAGCGCAAGAGAGGATATCCTCGATGGTCTTATACCATCTGAATAATTCCTGTTGCTGGCCCTTCTCTCTACATATGTGGGTTTTTTGTCTGCAAAATTGGTGTGCCTGGCCCCCCCTTTCCTCTCCCTGCCCTTCCAGCAAGCAGCTGCCCATTGCAGTGCCGCCCCACAGTCTTTCTTCCTCCCTCTCTGCCTTTGCTCCTAGGTTTGTTATGTATTAGCTGCAATGGCTTCTGGAAGCTTTGCGGTATCGTACTTCTCCCTCCTTCCCCTTTTTTTCTTCATATGCCTCAAATATAAGTTGTTTGTCCTTTTTAATGAAATCCAATATTAGGAAGGTTTCAGCTGCTACAAGAGGCTGGGAAACTCTGGGACACAGGCAGAGCAAGAGCTGTGACCTTTGCCATATTCTCTTCTCCTGCTGTGAGGCCAAGGGGATCCCTCACCTTGCAGAATCACAGAATCACAGAATTGCTGAGATTGGAAATGACCTTTAATATCTTTGAGTCTAATCAGACTGATTTCTAGCTGAGCTTTGGACTTTCTCAGTTTCTTCCTGCATAGCCTCACAAGATCTTTGCAGTCGTCATACGTGGCCTGCCCCTTCTTCCAAAGGCCCAAACCTCCCATTTTCTCCCTGAGTTGCCGGCAAA
>NW_009716328.1:43394-95475 GCF_000703405.1 Apaloderma vittatum
GGGACCCCCCCCAGCCCCTCAGTGTCTTTCTTGCAGTGAGGGGCCCAGCCCTGCACACAGGGCTCGAGGGGAGGCCTCACCAGTGCTGAGCACGGGGGCAGAATCCCATCCCTGCTCCTGCTGGCCACACTGTTCCTGACACAAGCCAGGACGCCATTGGCCTTCCAGGCCAGGTGGGCACACTGCTGGCTCGTATTGCACTCTCTCCTTCTGTCCTCCTTCTCCATCTCATCCCATGTACGTCTCCCACAGCTTGCAAAGACATGCATGTGGCTCCTGCTGAGCTGTCTCATCAGCTCCAAAACCTGAAGGAGGGGTGGGCCCAGAATGTGCCTGCACTGAGGAGAGGTCTAACCAATCAGTCCAGAATAACTTTTTTTCTTTCCTTACGATTTACAGCATAAGGGAAAAAAGGGCCTGGTTATTTTTGTAATTCTCATTGAAATCAAATTCTGTTTGGGAGTGCTAGAGCAGACTGATAAGACAGAGTGGGTACATGGTCCTCACCTGGGTCTCTCCAGCACAGCACAACTGGGACCAGAGTTGGGATAGTCCAGGCGGCTGCAGAGAACTGTGGGCACCATGGCCTGATGCCCTATGGCTCCAACACTCTCCAGCTCAGCCTGGAGGCCACGCAGGGGGGGGGCAGTGCCGAAAAGCTCTCATCTTCCACGAGCAAACACCACCCCTGTGCTCTGGAGGAACGAACGTCACGGGGATCGAGGGGTGTCCAACATGTGAACCTCCTGTCCCTCCTCTTGCAGACCAATAGACACAATGAGCGCTGTGGCCTCCCTCACATCGCTGCATTTCACATCGCAGCTCTCACCGAAAGGTGCAGGCAAAGGTCTAGCAAACACAGGTTTCCTTAGCCTGTAATACTCCTGTGCCTGACTGTTATTAGATTTGTACGCTAAACCCAGGAGGGTGTCTGGGGCTGTTGCATGTAATTACAAGACAGATAATTGTATCAGGTGTAATCTCGCCCTACCTCCGTTCAGCCCCACACAGATAAGCGCTGGAACAGCTACATTGCTTTAAATGAGAGGGAACCCAGCCACGTCAAGCGATGAAAACGCTGCAAATCCCTCCCTGCACTTGTAAGATAAATACAGTCCAGCCTCTTATCAGCTGCAGCTCAGCATCCCAGAGGCAGCCGGCATGTCCTGAGGAGCACCTGGGGCACTGTGGAAGATCAAAAGCAGCAATCCATAATTAACACTACAACCAGTTCAGGGGGGTTCACCCACCAGCACAGACGTTTTCTCTTCTGGTGAGCCCCAACGGCAGGTTTCTAGTAACGGCAGGGCTGCTGTGCACACCTCTGTGGTTAACGCCCATGCAATTTTGGGCATCACACACAGTATTTAGAAAGTCCTGCTGTCACCATGGCAACAAGTTTTGCTTACACATAGCGATGCACAGGCATGTGTGCTCCAAACCTGCGCAAGGGGGAAGGCGACGACACCACGAGCTCCTTGCCACTGGGCTGCATCGCTGCTCACCGTGCAGCAGGTTAAGGGGCTGCGGGCGTAAATAGTTCAGCCTTTCTGAATATTTTTGCTGGATGATCAAATGAATCATCTGGTGTGGAGGAAACAGAGGAGGAGAACAGAGTTGCCATTCTCTCTTTCTTCCCAGGAGGTGTAATTCAGGTCAGGGAAGGTGTGTACAGAGACCCTCTTGAAGGATGTACCTTGCAAGCCTCTGTTGTTCTGAGCTGCCCTCAGGGAAACTGCAGATTTCCAGGAGGGAAGGAGGACAGGGAGCCAGCAGGCAGCCATGCAGCCACAAACAACCTTGCACATCACTAGGGATGGTGGCAGCCTTTGATGAGGATGAGGTCCTCACCAATGGCCTGGGAGGCTGGGACAGCAGCAGATTTCAGATGGGGTAGAAAAGAGCAGGGCTGAATCTAAAGTATGACTTACATCACTTAAATATTCTCTGCATCACCCATCGTTCCTGACTGCTGATGCCACGCCGCATATCAAGTAGTTTCACAGGATGGAAAGAGAGGTCACGTATTTCACATTGGGCTTTTCCTCCCTTGTTTTTGTGTTGAGGAGGACTCGTGTCCTGCCAGGGAGCCTGCAGAAAAGGGGGAAAGGCAGGAGAACTCCCTGAGGAAGCAGCAAGGCATGCTGCCGCCTCTAGGAAAGGGCCATATCCAACAACACCACGCAGCTTCCCACCAAGATTTTAAGCTGTAACTTTCAAGCGATTGCATCCCCTGGTCCCCATCAGCCATTACAAGTGTATCCACCAAGATCCACTGATGGAGCAGCAGCCTGCCTAAAACTGGGCAAACCCACCCCACAACAGCCATCCCAAAGGGTTTAGTACCTGAGAATAAACCCCAGGGGTTTTATTCCAACAACGTATAAATGCTCACACAAGCATAACTTAATTTTCAGTGCTCAGCAGAATATATTTTTTGTTGCACCTCAGCTGTGGCACAGAGATAAATTATATGTTTAGTCTTTTGACAGTTTTGCTAAACCTTCGTTCCCAGCTGATCTCTTTCAAATGATCCACATTTCAGGGATTTTTAGCCTCCATTTATCTTGGCGATAATAAGAAAAAAAATTAAATGAAGTTTTGGAAAAAACCCTTATTTTCTGCTATTAAAATCACACTTTGTCCCATTTCTTTCTCCTTTCCCTCCTCTTCCCCAGCCTTGGCCTTTCACTGCCCTTGCACAGAGGCAACACCTGAGGCCTCTCCAGTACACATGATACCACAGGAGACTGGAAATATTTCTGAGCCAGGAAATAATGACAGTTATTCCATTAGATACAAACGTTTTCCTCCTCAAGCTTCACTAAAAAAGCATTACACGGCTAATAATATTACCTAAAACTCCTTACCAGCTCTAAATGGCCCAGATATCCTTTTGTCCTGCTGCTCCAGGCTGTATCACTCTCTTCTAAGAATGCTTTGGCACAGCATACTGAACTGCGTAGAATATTCTCACCATAATAAACGTGCTCTTGTCATCCTGATGTAAATCCCAGCAACTGACTGGGCAGCCCTGAGGGAAGCAAGGTAAGGGCAGGCCAGGCTGCCAGACCAGGAACAGCAAAAATAAAATCACAATCCTGATACCCAGACACGTGCTTTTTGGTTCAAAAGTGCTGTTTGCTGGGCTGTGCTCTGGCTCCTGAGAAATTTTTGCTTAGGGACCCCACGGACCTGGTGCTGTGAGGTTTTCATCCTCCAGTTCTCACAGTAAGGATGGGCTGTGGGTGCTGTTGGGGCTGGTTCTTGCACACCCAGCCCAAGAGGTTTTCACTGCTGGTTTTAAGTCATCACTGGGCTCCCTCCAATCTTCAGCTTGTCTGGGGAGGATTTAGAAAGTCCCTCTGTCTTTCTAGGAAAGAACAGTGAAGAAATCTCGTGGAAGGTGTAGTTAAGACATGCAGACACAGGGAGCGGGGAAAAAGGCAGATATGGGCAGCATCCCACTTTTGTATCTTATGTCTTGATGCCTATGGAGTAAGTAATAAGGCAGGTTCAATCTAAAACGCTGAAAAAGATCATATTCTCTCCCCAAAACACCCGTGTTAACACACACATATATATATCTTTTTATCTATATATACCTATCTATCTCCTTGCAGGCTGAGCCTGTGCTGACGCTACATTCACACTCCTGATGAAGCTATGAGGAGCTAGGCATAATTTCGACACACCACATACAAAGGTTAAGTTAGGTTAACTGTGTTTAAAAACAACAATAAAAGGACAACCCATAGGAAAAGGAAAAAAATAAGGTATTTCTATAGATAGTTTTACCTAGATCTTCATACTTTTGGACTGGCACAGGAGCAAAGATACCAAATACCAGCACAGCAAAAAGTCCTGGGTGGTGCAGAGTTAACAGTGTGCTCTGTAACAACTGCATGGATCTCTTTATCTTAACAGCTATCTATAGTCAGAATAATGTACTGTACATCTCATAGCACATATTTTCACTCATTATGGAAGTCTGACACAGAGGTACTCGTTCACAAGGATGAACCCTCTTGAGTTTTGCACAAGCCACGTGAAGGCTTAGCTTGTTTAACAAAAACCATGTTGTTTAGGAACCACCAGCCCAGCCACTTTGGGAACCATAGTCAGGAAATTGGGTGAATCAGGACCACGACCACAGGCATCATTTCCCTCTTTCTGCTTCGGGAAACTGAAAACTCACGTTCCCAGGGAGCCCGAGCTGGGTGTGCCTGCTTTTACACCCCTTTGGGAGAGCAGTGTATCTGGCAAGGAGTTTTGCAGGCTTGTGCCCCAACCGTTCCTGGGCACAGGAAAAGAGCTTCATCCACGGCACAGCAAGCCTGCTCTGTAAGCAGAGACAGAGCATTTTCCTCCAGCTTTGGGGGAGAAATGGAGCATTTAGCACTCAGAGCAGGCAGCCCTGCTGGCATCGCTTCAGGCTCCATCCCCATCAAGTTCCTGCCCCAGTCCCTCCTTGCTTGTGTCCTCTAACTAAGCCCCACAGAAACCCTTTGCTCTGACTCAGGGGCCTGAGGTCATCTCCTCCTCCGGGCTCCAATAACTCAGAGCTTCTTCTCTGGCAGCTGAGCCCTCCCTGGTTGCCCCCCCTCCAGGAGCAGCAGGGCTTTCTCGGGACGGGAATCCCTGCACCCTCCCCAAAGCCTGTGTGAGTCATCGAGCTGTTGGAGATGAGAGGATATTTCTGGATTTAACTTTCTGGACTGAGGGAAAACACTGCCGTGTCAGCACCCAGCTGTGCTTTTAAGAGGTGCGTTGTTTGGCAAGTCTTGCAAATCTATTTCCATACAAAATCACATGCATGAATCACTCCTTATAAGAAAAAGCTGTGGAGGTTAAAGGGCCAAGAGAAACTCTTTGGTGGGAGATAGTGAAGGCAAAATTGACCATTATTTTTTTTCTCCACTGTAACCAAAATAACCACAAAAAGGCAGAAAAGACCAGGAGAAGCCCCCCTTTTCCCCACCAGCTCCTCAGGAAGGATCGGTGCCATCACTTATCAATGCCAACCTACTTCTGGGACAATGTCAGCACATCTCACTGTAAAAGATTTTGCCACTAGTATTATTTCCTCATTGTCTTATTCTCCTGCCAAGTCACACTCTCCTTGCAAGTACCAGTGTTTCCCTACCACCACCTATTCCCAAGGAATGCTCCTAGCTCTGTTAATAGGAACAAAAAGCTTAAGCCAGTGACACTCCTGCTCTTGGGGCCAGCCTCTGTGGAATTCATCAAATTTTATTCTATTTTTTATGAGCAGCAGCTGCCTGGACACACAGCATGGTGGACATAACGACAGCAACAGCAGCATGGGGAACTGAGGCAAGGACACCCCCGAGGTGATGTGGAGGTGTGAAAGGGAGCTCCCTCCCAGAGCGAGCTCCCCTAGTAATCCCCATCCTTCCCAGTAATCCTAATCTCCCACTGAAAGATGGTGAGAGCACACAGAAGGGGGGAACAACTTGAGATGCCAGAAGCTTAGCTAAATTTCTATCTGTTACCTTGGAGGAACATTTTCACCACCCAGAATTTCCTCTCCTAACACTGACAGCTGTGATCTTCCTTTTGGCCGGCTCCTTTCCACCTTAACTTTCATGTACAGATTCCTGACATCCATAATTTACTGCTATTTGCCACATAGCACTGTAGCAAACAGCCCGTTTCACACAAATTTTGGTCAGTGGTTCCTTCAAGATTTACTTTAAATCTTTGTATATGACTTACCCTGTGGTCACACGGTTGCTCCTTTTTTATATATACTTCTATACTTACATATTCTCCGATTCTATTTTCAAAATGTACCGCCCCTTCAGAGAGCTGTTAAAGACCAGTGCTATTTGACGAGTAAGCAAATGTGGTAGTTTCTATTGTGACTGTAGGAAAGAAATTTTCCTGGAATAAGTGCATTAAACTCTGAATTTGCTTCTGTCTCAATTATTGTAGTTCTTATTTCCATACCCTAAATTTCCTTCTTGGCCTTCACTCCATGGTGCTTTAGCCAATACACCTACTTTAAAATCTTTCCCTTATCCTTGTTGCATCGTTTCTCACTTATTTATATCTTGCTCTTCCTATTCCAGTATCTGGAAAAGTTTTCTGCTGCTTTTTGACCATGATCAGCAAAGATAACATAGCTAGACTCATGTTGATTTTCACTGTATTTCTAGACTTCGCAGGCTATCCCCAGCTTACTTGGCTGACAGGTCATTTTTCCAATCCTTGTTAGCTTTTTATTTTTCTGTTTGAGGTATCCATTACCTGGTGTTTGCAAGCCTGGCCTTGTAAGTTTAGTTGAGATTTAAGGTCCTTACAATTCCTGCCCTTTTATCCTGTAGGGAGCACCGGCTTTTGTCAGTCATCCCAGCTGACTTCATGGCAACTCCCTTGCACCAAGCCCAAACCCCTTAGTTACAGGCATCCCTGTGTTTAAGCTGAAATAACTCCTCAGCATGCAATACAGCATCCAGTCCTGCAGCATCTGCTGCTGCTTCTGCCAGGGCTGTGAGCCTCAGCCTGTCCCTCACCACGCATCTGCCCTTCAAAACTTTATTTCCCATGCTATTCCCTCCTCTCCTTTTATGCCTGACTGCCTTCAGGCCATAGCCTGAACTCTAAAATAATCTTTTTAGGTGAATTTTATCAGCCTAAATAGCTTCAGTCACTGCTTACCCAAAGCCAAGGCTCAGCGTACAGCTTCCGTATCTCGTCTCAGTATTGCAGTATTAAGTACTCAGGTCTCCTCTGGCACTGCCACCACTGCCTTTTCTCCTATCTACCTTGAGAAAGGATTAAATAACTACCCCAAGCTCTCCTGCCAGCCTCACTCCTTACTACTGTTCTTTTTCCGGTGCCCTGGTCCATAGCTGCAGGGCTTCCTCAGTCTTTTGCGTAAGCATCAGCTCTGTAGCCTTGTTTTAAAGCTCAGCTGCAGTGTCAGCCTCATATTCCCTTCAGAGTGCACTTACTTCACATTTTAGAAAAATGCAGTCCAGGTGCAAAGCTTATTAAACATGGACTGAAACTAATAAACCACCAAGTGACAGACAAATGAATTACCTTCTCAGGCAACCTCCTTGGAAGGTTACTTCTCCCTCCCCAAGGAGGCGCAAGATCTATCACTTACGTGATGTCCTGACAACAAGTGGACTGCACATTTTATTTTGATAACATCTCCACTACAATAATGACTGTATACAAATAACATGCTTAAGGGCTTCAGCCACTTGCCTGCTGAATCCAGGATGGGACTATATCCTCCAGTACCAGACTGGCCAGGGTTCTTTGATGTCTTCTTCACTTTCTTCTGAAGCACTGAGGAGCAGCAGTAGGTGGCACACAGCACCGGCCAGTGAAGAGGGTCCTCCCTCTTGCAATTGATACCTACCTGGATAATTTGTCGATCTTATTCCAGTCTTCCATGGTCCTCTCAGACTGGTGAGGCATTCATTTTCTCTTACCTTCTTGGATACAGTTCCTAAGGTACAGACCTCAATGTGTCTAAGCTCTATGACTGCAATGGACCTCTGCTTCTTCCATTTCCTGAGGTATGGCTCCCACCTCAACTTAGAAGGCTGAATATGTCCTCACTTGTCTTAAATTATTGGCATCAATACATGTTGCAGAAATTTAATGGCATATACAGGCTACCAGGGCAGGTAATTTAACTTTTCCCCCCCTCTAACCACCACTGGTAACACACAGTCAGAGTACTGTGTCCAGGTCTGGGCTCCTCAGCACAAGACAGACATGGACTTGCTCGAGTGAGTTTAGCAAAGGACCAGGAAGGTGACTAAGAGACTGGAATATCTGACCTATGAGAAAAGATGGAGAGAGCTGCGCCTGTTCAGCATAGAGAAAAAAGTGTATAAAAATCCGATGCAGGAAGTAAAAAAGATGAAGCCAGGTTCTTCTCAGTGAGGCTCAGTGACTTGACAAGAGGCAGTAGGCACAAACTGAAATACAGGAAATTTTACATGCAAGAAAAATCTTTTTTACTGCAAGAGCTGTCAAGCACTGGCACAGGTTACCCAGAGACTGTGGACTCTCCACATTTGCAAATAGCTCAAAACCTGCCTGGACACACCCCCAAGCCACCTGCTTCAGCTGACCCTGCATGAGCAGTTGGGTTGGAGGAGCTATCTCAGCAGTGTCTGCCAGCCTCAGAGACTTTCAACTCTGTAACCTAACGGGCTCCTCCAGCCTAAACCACTGTGAAATTGGTCCAAGTCATAGTGTTCTGCTGCTCACTTAAAGCAAAAAAGATTATTAAATACCCACATGTCGAAAGAAATGGGCTTGCTCAATCACACCATGGTTGTTACATCAACTCCCTCAGGGATGTAATAGCTAAAATATGAAACCACCACCTCTTGCTTAAGTCTTGCTGCTGTAAGAATCTCCCAGACTCAGACCTCCAGCCAACAACCACGTCTTCATCCAAAAGGCAGAAGGGGCCTTGGTCAACCCCAGTGGACTCCACAAAGGAGCAGATGCTGTCATGTCTGTCACCACGCCTGCAGACTTCCCACTGGTGGCAAAATCAGTCCTTTTTAGCATGTTCCTTGCCAAATTCCTTTGCCTAAAACAAGATTTTGACAGCAACGACAGAGCCAAGGCAGCCCTTCCCTTTGCGATCATGTGCTCCGAGCACACAGCTATCTGTCAGATTCATAAAACATTGTGGTGCATGTAAAAATGAAACTGCTCTCAAATTATTTTTTTTTAAAAATAAGATCTCGTAAATAAAGTCTCGTAAAACAGACATTTTATAATGCTTATCAGCTTTCATACCACAAAGTCAGCTCAGCAAGACAAAAAAAAAATCCCCTACCTCTAGCTTCATCAGCTCCTCCTTGTGATCTCCATAGAGGTGATCCCCATAGAGGTGGCTGCAAGTCTTTTGTGTTTTCAGATACATACGAACATTATACATATGAAAACATGTGAACTTGGATATATTTTTTTCCTAAACCATAGAAGAACCAAAAAGTTCATCTTCTGCATGCCAAAACTGGCCATTTTTAGCAGAATCTAACATCCTCCCAAAAGCAACTAGGAAAGCAATCTGCAAGCTATTTTCCAAATGGTTGCTTCGGTGCTTGTGGTTTTTTAACATCTGAAATAGCTGGTTCTCACATCCCTCTCTTTGTGAAGTAAGTGGGAAGATTCATGGATCTGACTAATCTGAGCAACAGTGCCTTGAAAAAAGAAAGGAAGCTGATTTCTAAGGACTAAAATCTTAAATTCAGTTTGCATTCAGTAAGAGTCCCTAAATTTTCATTTTTTTATACTCTGAATGTCACTGTTTCCCAAAGTGAGAGAGAAAAGAGATCATGTCTGTGCTAACAAGCAGCATCTTCCAGTGCCTGTTTTTAGTCCCTCTTTCTGACCGCAATTTTGCTGGCCAGGTTCTCAGGAGAAAGACAAATTAAACCCAGACTCCTCTAGAGGCCTCAGAAGATCCTCCTCTTGCAATAAAAAAGGGTGTCAAGGAGTGCTGAAATAATTTATATGTGCGTCTGTCAGTTGGCAATTCTGGTACAAGCTTAAGCAGGGTTAAACCTAATGTAATTTCTGGGGAAAATCTGGACAAAATTAAATGTTGTCGTCTTCAGTAGATGGATGCTAAGAGCTAACACAGTTCATGTTTAATAGCCTCTGAAAAGGAAAATTATGGTGGGGCAGCAAATATGATACATATATCCAATATGCTGTCTCACACAGTGGGAATACAGTAGTTAAAAATACAGTACATCCTGATGTAGGCACCAATGATATTTTGGGCATCAAAATAGCATATTTGGTAAGAGGGAAGCAACCTGTACTGGGAGACATATTTCAGTGCATGGCACGTCACTGAGTGAGGCCATGAAATCCAGAACTCAGCCCTGAGGGTTCTTCTTCAAATTCATTTACAGCTCCTTCTGCAGCAGGAAAAAAGATGTGATGTCCTGGAAAGAGATAACTTTTTGAAATTTTGTTTTGTCCTTTTGGGAACATTTGAGTATCGCCTAGATGATCCCTTAGAGCCAGTCCAGAACCTGCCCCATGGTAGGACAGTGGGGCTCACTCCAGAAAATGGCCAGACCATCTTACTTGGACACATGGGACACTACTATTTTGCATGCTCAGGACATTTTTAAGATATAAAAAGCAAAAAATCTCCTTACTAGCCAGACAGACTTTGTGCATTACTCAGCCTGGAGCTACTCCACTTGACCATAAGCTCCTCCACAATGACAGCAGGCATTTGCAAACCCACCACTGATTTGTAGCATGGATAGTTTGGGTTGTCTACCAGTCGAGAGGTCTACGCCACACTGTCACTGTTGAGAGGAAAAAACCCACTTCTTTTCTTGATGTTAAATTGGTTTGGGCAACTGCCAGGGCCCAACTTAAATGAAACCAGACAGCACACATTGCACTGCCCAACAGTATTGCTCTGTGTTGCACAAAAGCTCCGATGTCCCTACAGAAAAACCTCACCTTAGGTAACCTGCAGCTGCTCAGTGAGCATGCACGCAAGACCGAACCAGGAAAGTGGTCACTCCAACGTTCACCATTACTTTTTGCAGAGACCATGCTCATTAATCAGATGAACAGCTTCACTGATCGGATGAATAGTTAGATTCTCCGTGTCTCTCCCCTGCGCTACATTTCTATACAACCTGAAAAAATATTTAAATCTAAAATGGATCCAGCTTCCTAGTCCTGTATATTATGAATTATCTTTACTTTGCCACCTGTCATATTTTGCCAAAATTAACAGGAGCTGAAGTGGGAAAAACATAGAAGAAACCGAGCCAACATTTAATAACGTTATCTGAAAGAAGGACTAAAGCAATACCCACACCATTGCGCTGTTTGGCATCATCCCTCAGTTCAGGATGACAGACTACGGAAGGATGCTGAGTACAGTCAGGGAGAAAATGAGAACAAGGCAGACCCTCTGACTAGAAGAGTGGGTATTTGAAATCTGAAATGGCCGAATTATTATTTTCCTTAAAGGTATATTGTAAATGATACTAACTGACCTTTTCAAACACTCCAGATGACAAGGGAGGGAAGCACACAGAGGGCAATTTCTTTTCCTGCACTCTGCTTGCAGGACACATCTCACTCATTTACCGAAAACCTAACTTTCTAACCAGAACTTGGGAGAAGTCTGTAGATGGTCAGTAGCCTAAACAAGTTGGGTAATATGCGATTTTTTTGCTTAGTAAAGAACTGACCTTGAATCGTGAAACCAGTCATTCTTCTCTTACACCGATGGTCTTCTCCTGTGCAAAGCATAAGAGAGCAACAAGCGCACACGTGTGTGTGCCCGCGTGGGTTTCTGCAACTGAGCCAGCAAGAAAGGCAAGAGCACTTAAGTTCATGCACATTTTTATTGAGTAGTAATATAAAATGCTTCTTTCATTGTTACAAGTGCATGCTTTGATTGCCAACATTTCGAAGTCAAATTACAAAGGCAAGGCTGTAGGCTGTAGTGAATTACTTGGGCACTTATACAATTGTTAAAAAATATCAATGGACTGTTTTGTTTTGTTTCTTTTTCTTTTTTCGAATGAACCAGTTGAAACCCGTAACTGATATACAAAGGGAAAAAAGTGAAAAAATTACACATTTTGTGGCACATGACAGAACAGAACAAAATGACTAAACCATTATGACATTAACAGTTATCATGCATTTAGAATTTCACATGTAACTACAAACTTATTTAAATTTCACAAGGTTTGCTAAACATGCTACCCATCTATATGTGCACTGACAAGCTTATGTTAAAAACTTTTAAGAATACTCTCCCCTTAGATTTTTCAAAGCTTTTTTTTTGATTACAAAATTTCAAAGGCATTAAGCATTTTTCTTTAGAGAATATAAAGTACGCCAGTATACATACATTTCCAGTATAAGTCAGACCACTAAGCGCATTACAGTCCCATACAGGCCTATACAGCCATTTTTTCTTAAAAAACATGCATAGGCAGATTTTTACAGAATATAGATGCTTTTCACTGCACTTAATATGGTGTCTTGTTCACTATACTTAAAAATGCACCACTCATAAATATTTAAATTCAGCAAGCCACAACCAAGACTTGATTTACCAAAAAAACCCAGAAAACCCCCCAAACCAAACCCCCCTAAATATAAACAGCAAAAAAAGATAAATGTTATCATTATTCCAGTTTTTTTTAAACAAAGAAAAGGATAATTGCTGCCAAATTAGTAAGATAAGTGTTATATTTAAAGAAGGGCATTGAAGCACACTAAAGAAACCTGAGGTAAGCATAATCTGTACAAAATTAAACTGTCTCTCTCTCTCTCTCTCTCTCACTCTCTCTCTCTTTCTATTTTTTTTTAATTTTTGGCATTTTAAACAAATTTCCAACATTCTTATTTTTTTCTTTTTTTTTCTATATTTTTAAAGACTGCCTAATTTATCTCATAGCCATTGTCTGACAAGAGTAGCAAAACATTATCAATAAATAGTCCTTATTTAGTTTGTACATTTCATTAAAAATGTTTCGATGTTGTCCATGTTTAGTGCTGCAACTGTAAACGTACAATAGTTAGTAAGAAATTAAACAAAGTTTTCATGTCCAGTAACATAATAAAAGGCCTTTCAGTAACATACCTAGACGTTCCCAATGCAGTAGGAAAACATGTTCATTCCCCTAACTTTGCAATATATACCAGCATGAGCTTCCATTTTTCTACAAGCATTTTAAAGGCATATCCAAAGGAGGTGTCTCTCCCCCACCCTCCCCCTCCCACCAAATTAAAGTTGACGATCTCTTCGTAGATGATTTTTGTAAACTGAATCCAACACCTGGCCCCCAGAGCAAGTAAGCTATTATCAGAGGCAAGAACATCCCACTGCTGATGTGCAGCAACCCCATCGCGCGCCCTGCAGCTTAACCCCCCCCTTTCCCAGACAGTGGTCACTGGATATTGCTGCTATTACTGCCGTTGCTGTCCGTGCCATTAGTCTCTGTGGAGATTGCCTTGTTGATGGAGTTAAGGTTGGCATCGGATGGCACGTCTCTGCGCGGAGGCATTCGCTCATTAATTCGATCTAAGCCTTTGGCCTCTTCGAAGCTAGTGATCTTATGCTGGGGTGAAAATCCTTTGATAGCTAAATAAAGGATTATTAAAAAGTGAAATTAGCAAGGTAAAACTCTCGGCAGCTTTCTTCCCCCAACTTAGCGAATGTCCTTCTCTGAGAAGGCGGCAACGAGAAGATCTGACCACGCGACCGACTCCTTACCATACTCTGAAAGAGCCGGGGGTTAACCACCACCGTCTCTTGCAACACAACTGTTTTGTTCAACAAGATCAACTTCCAACATTCTGTTGTCCACTGGGGTTCAGCTTAAAACGCTACGAAGCTGACATGAAACTACAGTTTTGCAGTTAGGAACCATGCTTAGGGCACAGCTGTTAAGCCGGCGAGTTAGCATTTGTCATCATCACTTAGAGCCTCAAAGACATCGTGCCTCACCACAACATCGTTAATCAGGCAAAACTCCCGTTTTACTTTCAAAGACCAGGGGAAATAGTGCTGGCCAGTTACAGATGGCGATGACGTGGTGAGGTCAGTTTGTGGGATATACGCTAAAGCTACGGGAGACCTAGGGCGACCCTATGACAGGTTGCCGTATGTTCCCAACACAGGTGAGCCAGTTGCTGATCGCTCAAGGCAGTTACCCTGCCCGACACTTCCCTGGACTTCTAGAAAACAGTTTGAGTGAAACAGCGGTAATGTCGTGCAATATGGACCAGAGATATCATCGTTTTGGCACACTCGTACAATTTAACTTTGGAACGCACTGACAAAGGACCAAAGTTCCAACTGAACCTGAGGACTTTTGATCTGCCCTTCAGGAGCAACACTGATGAGGCCACACCAACCTCAGGAGGCAGCCACAGGCTGGGGAATGTATTTGCAGAGTGTGATTTTTATTTTCCTTTTTCTCTCTTTCTAACTGAAGACTTGAAGACCTTTAGAATTACAGCAAAAGAGAAAAAAGCACCATTGGCAAACAGCGGGCCATAGCTCCACAGATAATTTGTCATAGACTTCCAAGTGTTCTTCTCTTGTCTGCACCAAATCTATGCACTGCACTTTCCAGAACTGGCATTTTTGGTTATGCCTCTATGTTAACAGGCCGTGGAGCAGAAATGGTGTGTTAGTACCAGGAAACTGCAAACTCCCTGGGGAGAAAATAGTAGGGGAGTTGCAAAGATAAAATTCACTATTCCTTCCCTCCCTTTATCTTCTCTTTACCCCAAAGTACTCCTTCTCTCTATATAGTCCCAATTCTAGACAAGCTGATAACTTCTGTTAAAATAAAAAAAATGCGCAAACCCCAAAAGCCAGAACATCCCTGGTACCAATCTATCACTGCTTGCATTTTGGGGAGAACGAGAAAAATATTTTTCATGCTGATATTTTTGCCAGCCATTCCTGAGAACATGGATAGAACCCGTTTGCCTCAGGATTTAGCTCCTTAGCCAGTTTTACATATGTTATATTGGAACTTTGTGAAGTGCGTGGGTTTTGACACGTGTTACACTTCAACTCAGAAAAAACATTATCATCATAATGGTGATTAGTCAAGAGAGCAGGGACAGAGCAGTGAAAACGGAACAGGCCCTACAGTGAGTTTTTTCCAAGGGTTGTGTTATTTAAAAAAATTTTTTACCCTCTACCACAACAATGAAAATGTCTAACAAGCACCCAGGCCAATCCTTTAAAGCAATAGTTTAATGGATGGCCATGTTGAAGCTGAAGCACTTGGCTGGGTCCTGGAGCTTGCCGGCAGCACGGCCCAGAGGGTGCTACTAGGTTCCGAATCGAACTTCCGAGGGACAGCTGAATCATAGAATGGTCAGGGTTGGAAGGGACCTTAAAGATCATCTCGTTCCAATCCTCCCGCCATGCGCAGGGACGTCCCCCACTAGATTAGGCTGGTAAAGGGCGAAACATTTGCTCCATTGGTAGCTTTGTCTATGCAGACTAGTCGTTACGGTTACGGTGTCTAAACCAGCAAGGCTGGTAAATCAAGAATTAACTTGAAGGGTGCATGTTGCTGGGGGGCACGTTCAGTCGATTGTATTTTGAGCAGACACGAGATTGCCTGCGACACTGAGGAAGGTGCTCTGCTGTAGTTGCTGGTCAGACAACGAGTATTAGCAGTTTACATTGAGAGTATACTAAAACACAACACATAGTCACAGAAAATCACAGAAAACAGCCAAACTGTCAACGAGAATGCACACTGCAGATTAGAGATTGCCAATAGGAATAGATAATTCCAACATAAATAGCAGCTTACTCACTGCTATTTAGAAAGCAGTTGTATTTTCTCTTACTTGTTTGTTCTGTAATTTTATCCACTGCTTTACAAAAATCAAAAACAAATTCAACTGGCCAAAAGGGCACATCTTACCAACGGACAGCAATCATCAGATTTTTTAATTTTTTTTTTAATTAACTAAAAAAAAATACCCACAGAGAATTTGAGAGGGGCAAGAACAAAATACAACTGAAAAACTTTGTTTTAAAGGGGAATTCTGAAAAGTCTTCTTCCAAAACTTTATAATGCTCAATCAATGTTGCACATGTACACTGTCATACATGATTACTTAGTTTTAACTGTATCGTTAAAAATCGCTTAAGGGTTAAATTAGAGGTCTGTCAATAAAGCACCACAGTTTTCAGGACTACACATTCAGAAATCTTCAGAGGCAGCCACTTTATATTTGTAGCTAAAATGGTGCTGGTGTTAATGGTTGCTCTAACATTGCTCTGATGTAAATATCCAGTGTGTAAACTGCCACTACCAGAGGAAGCCCACATCTTGCAGACAAATGTCTCATGTTGTTTTACTTTTAAAGAGAAACAGAAACATACTGAACTGCAACAAAAGACCAATAAATTTTTTTTACTAGTGACCTAAAGGAAAGGAAACAAACTGAAGCAAAAAAAGGAAAAAAAAGAACAAAAAAAAAGAGAAAAAACCAACCAAACAAAAAGAGAATAGTTATAAAAAGTTGTGTGTTTTCCTTGACCAGAGATTGCTGAGGATGGTTTGAGGTGGAGACAAGACCCCGCTGCCAGCACACAGCTTTTGAGCTACGTGTCACAGAGCATTTACAAGCTGCTGCCGAGTTATGTCCCGGGAAATCCGAGTCCCCTGATCTCCTCCTGTGGCATCACTCAGTGCTTAGCTGGGCATTCAGCAATTCCGACGTGTTTGTAACTTTCCGAAAGGAAAAAACTAAACCACCACCACGACAGCAACGGAAAAAAATAAACAAAAGAAAACGTTTTCCCCTTTAAAGCAATTACATATTAGTTAATACCGAGCCACAATTGTTAGCCCAACACCCACACAATCTGTACAAGCTACAGCAAAATGAATACACCCAGCAGAGCCCTTATCTGTTGTGGCACCAACAGAAAGGGGACTGGCCAATTTACCTTCATCAGCCTCAATAGCCTCAACAGTAGCTGAAGAGAAGAAAGGGGTAGCAAAACGAATGAGAAAAATGAGCAGAGGATTTTAACTCTAAGAACAAGTCAGTGAATAGCAAAGGAGCTACAACACTAATGTTACTGTAAGTGCTGGATTTTGGCAGAACAGACACACACAGAGAGAAATGCTTACACAAAAACAATAATTTGCAGATTGAATTAAGCTATAGTTTGTTTTGAAGCAGAAGTTTCACAAACTAAGTTTTTGAAGACACATTTGAATAGTTTTCTTTTGACTCAAAAGAACTACAAAATGAAAATGTATTCCATATTGCACATCTGACCAGAAAAGGTCATTGTATAATTCTCCCAGCTTTGAATAAGAGCAGTTTGATTTGCCCTGTCAAAAAAGAATGAGAAATGGCATGAAGCCCTCACACAAAATTTGTACCACTTACAATGTCAGCTTGAAAAGTATTAGCTGCCAGTACAAGAGAGTACTGTATATACACAGCTTCTCAGAACAACTTTTTTTCTCTCTCCTGACTAAAAGAAACCTCCCCACAGCATGGGATAGAGTTTGCTCAGAAAGCTTTGCCCTTGGTTGCAATCTCAACCAGTACACTCCATCTGTAAGCGTCCTTTTTGTCAACCCAGTCTCTGAAAACAGCATTATTATAATATTTTATTTAAATCGTGGACACAGAAAGAGGAATGAAAGCCACTGGATCTACAAAATTGCAAAGCCTCGTCAGAGAGAGAAAAGTTTGTAATTGGGAGGTTGCTGCAGTGTTATGAACGCCATGTTATTGTTCCTTTGAAACCATTCATAGTTCTTAAAAGACATAATTTGAATTCTATCCATCAGCTTTGGCATGAATTTGTTTCTACAGTTAGAGATTTAGAAGCTGATGCAAATAAACAAATAATACAGCTCAAATAGTTAAAAAAGAAATTTCGATTTTCAAGAACTTCTCTGGTTTAGAGAATAGCTCAATAAGCTGGATTTTTAGGAATTCCTCTCTTTTTTTGGTCTTATTTTCCCCTGCATAAAAGCTTTCTTCATCCTCCATAAAACTCCCCAAATATTTTATTTTTTAGTTAAGATGTTAAATATGGATTGAGATCAATACTAAAATATGTACACTATTATCTTGCTGCATGAGGAAATGAGAGGAGCTAACCCACATGCACCAAGGTAAGCCTATGCCTCTCAAGCTACAGAGCAAGAGAGACGGCAAAAATCAAGGAACAAAACCAATGCAAACTTAAAAGAAAAGGAAACACAATAACTAGGATGAGAAATTAAAACTGAATAACCAGATCCAAACCAGCACTGACACATTAGAAGAAAATGACGACTAAAATGTATACTTCCACAACAGAACATACTACTCATATTTTCTGTTAATGCATACGGTAATATGAACGTGTGCTTAACAGAAACTATGTAAACTTCGGATTATTTGGTGAATGGGGTACTACGTGTTAACTACAATGCAGAAACTTGTGTATAGTAATGTTTTACTAAGCCAGAATACTGCAGTATGAGGAGATTTTCCTTTTAGCCATTGTAACGAGAACTTTAGGCAATTTTCTCAAATTCATTTCCATTCCTAATATTTTGCCAGGGCAACAATAGCATATTCCTTGGACCAAATTTTCTGACAAATGCAAAGCAACTATGGAGAGAAAAGCCTAGATAAAGACCACAATCCCTTTAGGAGAAGCATCCTGTCGAATCATATTGCAGCATTTTCAAAGCAGAACGTTACTATGTCCGTAACACACAAGTCACCAAAAAGAAAAAAGGGAGGGGAAAAAAAGGGGAAAAGAAGGTTTACCACCGTATACCTGAATCTTCTAGGTAAAAGAGACAGTAAAGGGAAAAATACAGAGAAAGAATGCTCCAGGAAGAAAACAGGAAAACAAGAGGCTGAGACTGTGTTAAGGTTATAAAGCATTTCTATTTCTTAAATCTACTGCCAACAGAACCTCAATAAGCGAGAGACATTCTTGGGTGCCTGCAATACACTCTATAGCAATAGACACAGGAAGAAAAGGAGAGCTTATGGTAGTAAATTAAATATTTTGCAGCTCCTTATTCCAAAAGGAATATTTCATCAAAGGCAGCCCTGCTACAGACTTACAGATTTCCCGTAACAAAAAGCACTTGGCATTAAGCTGAACTGACAATCTGTATTGTGTTTGTGTACAAGGCAAATGCAATGTTTCTAAGAGTCTCCTCTCACTTGGGGTTAAATCAGAGAGAATAGTTCTCATGCTGTCACCTGGAATTGCTAGAAAAGAAAATCTAATTCTAGAGCTATTTTCCATTGGTGATTCTCTATGAAGGAGAACAAATCAGATAAAGTGAGAGTTTGAGTGTCATTATCTAAGCTGAACCTTCAGTACTCTGTGTATCAAAGGCTGCTTTTAAAAAAACCCACCACCCAAAAGATGCTGTAAACTGTGGCAAGAGTCACACTTCACTTGCAATGCTGATCTACCACTCTGAAGAGTTGATTTTCTGGGACTTTTTTCCCACTTCTTTCTCTGAAAAGTAGTGCTATGCAATAAGACTTGAGAAGTGGCCTCACATGAACTGCTCACAAAGGCTCCAGTACAACAAAACACCTGTTTTATTCTGTCCTTCCTTTTTTTCTGAGAAGACTGCGGTTACCTTTCTTGGGTTCTGCAGTTGAAAACCAATTGGGTTTTTTACACATAATGACACAGACAGGCAAACATGCTTACCGCTTTGCAGTGTTTGTTTTCCTCCAGAGAGCACACCACTAGGCAGCATTCCTGTTGGAGTCAAACCTTTCAGCGTCAGCACACTTTCACTCTCTTCTCTGTAGAAGGAGAAAAAAGTCCAAAGTAAAAAATTACTCTTTTTTTCTTTTTTTTTTTTAAAACACGGAACATGTTTTAGACACCTTAAGCTACATCTGCTCTGCAACAATTTGGCTATCTCCAATCTCCTTACCAGGACAGACCGAATCTGGTGATCACACAAGCACCAGGGCATGTCCCCTCACTGCTACGTCTTTCACCTTTGCACCGCACCATACATGAACTCCCACTATAGTTAACACTATAACCTGCATCTCTGAAACAACATATAGCATGCATTTTAATATACACACACACACACATATATACACACACATACATAGAACCACAAACTTGATAGGAGGAGGACCAAAGAAGCAATTATTGCCCATGATAAATTTAAGTGTCTTGGTCCAAAATCAACTTAAATTGCTATTTTGCTTTTGTCTACACCAGCAATCAGGTTCATTATTTATTAATGACCATCAGTCGATTATAAAAATCCAAACAAAAACCAGCTAAAAGCTCATTAAAATTAATAAGCACTTCCACCCTTACTAGCACCGTTCTTAATAGTTTTATGTGCTAAAAATGATACTGGATTAAAAAAATGTTTTCGGAAACCTAAGTATGTTTTGATGGTCTTCAAATACACATAGTTTTTAATATATGGCAAGAGGAATACAACAGCTCTATCCAGACAAGCCGTTAAATATAGCTTTCTGTGAGTACTGTAATGCTGTCTGTGATGGCATACTTTCTTGGCAGCAGAAGTGACCCCAATTCTTTAAAAAAAACCTATTTGAAGTGCTTTACTTTGAAATATATAATGACATTAAGCTGGAGGAAGCAAACACAGAGACAGAATTTAGTTCCACATTCACTCGAGGATAATGTAGTTTTGTCTATCAAAACTGTCTCTCAGCAATTCTACTGCTTACAATTTTCTTTAGACCTACGTGCCCTGAATTATTCACGTATTTCAAACAACTCTTGTTTACCTACTACATATACTCTTGAAGTCCTATTTTTAGTTTGAAAACTATTCTCCCTGTACACATTTCTCTTTGTGCACTAGTCAAAATTAAATTGTGACCATTTCCCTAGCACATTTCCTAAGCAATTAGAACTAATGAAACAGCCAAATATTTCCAGAATTAACACAATATTTTCATCATCAAGAGTTACACACCATTTTTTTTTCTTTCTCTTGATTTTTTGCCTGTGCAAGCAAAAGCATAATCCGCATTTTCAATTCGGTCCACTTAATCTCTATTTTTTATGTTTGTTTTTTAAATTGTGCTGCATCGGCACTTTATCGCTTCACATTCATAGGCTAAGTTTATTCACTGTATTTGTAATATCTTCCTAACTGCATATTTCCAAGAAACTTCTCTATCACAAATTTTCAGATGTTTTAGCCTTCAGTGTTCCTTATTCTCTATTTGATATCCTTTAATTCCATTTTAAAAAAGGAAAATAAACTGATTAAATATTTTATTTACGTTCCTCCTGTCTAAATATATGCAAAGTCAGACTTGAGAAACAAAGTCACTGAGAGGCAATGACAAGGAAACATGAGGTCTTCCACTGAGCTTAAGTCAATCTTTCTATGATGGCTTTTCTCAGCAAAGCTCACTTATAACCTTTGAAACTCAAAACAACACTATTTTGATATTTAATTTTGAGACTAAAGTGGCTGAAATATTCTCGGTTTTACATTCAGGTTACATTCTTGAAGTAGGTGACTACTCTGGCTTAGAGAAAAGACGTTTGACTGAGTTCTTTGAAGGTGGTCCCATCAGGTGATGGGTGTTGAGGAATGTTTTTTGAGAATTGATGGAATAAATTTCATAAACCAGCAACAGTTCGAGGTTGTCAAGGGAGGTGTTGGAGTCACCATCCCTGGACGTGTTTAAAAAACGGCTGGATGTGGCACTTCAGGAGATGGTTGAGTGTTAGGGTGGTATAGGGTTGTAGGTTGGACTTGACGATCTTAAAGGTCCTTTCCAGCCTTTATGATTTTATGAAAGTTTTTCAAGAATTGACAAAATAAATTTCATAGATCAGCAACAGTCCGAACAGGACTTTCAAAGGTTTTTGAAATAGGCTGGTTTAGGTGATGGTGCCACTGCAGTCTTTGCGGGGTTACACGCTATTATCACCCACTTGTGTGTTACATGTGGATTGTGCTGGCAAGACAGAAAAGAATAACCCAGGCTTTTCTACAGGAACATTGCATGATTAGCCTCATGTAACTTTTGCAGTCCAGAAGCCTAGTACCTAGCTGAGGAGAATCAACCTTTCCCACCAAAAGAGAAGACGACCTACTCGCGGGTGGGCCATGGTAGCTGGGATGAAACGTCACTCATCCCCTTGGAGGACTGGTCAGAGGATGCACTGTATTGGCTGGTTAAAACTAATGGAGAAGGAATATATTTTTAATCTTCAGTTCTTCCTGCAAAAATTTTGAAGGTCTATCAGTAACCAAGAACTGTAAAAGGCTCAGCAGCTTCAGTGAGTGAACCACTGGCTTCTCCTCTATCAGATCCAGTCCATTCTGCTTTTGTGGAGATGTTGGGATGCATGTGGCAGGGGTAAAAAATTGTCTTACGAACACTTTTGTGACAAATTTGACTGCTTTTCCAGGAAGGATCAAGATGATTTCCACTAGCACCTTAAAAAGGTGATTTTTGTGAAATAGTTTACGAGGACTCAAGGTTTCAAGGGGTGCTAAAATCCTAAGCTATGAGGCTTATACATATCAATTTAGACAGGGCACAAGCAAGAATTATCCTGTACTCTTCTTCCATCCCTGAAACCATTGAAAATCTTCTGCTCCACAGTTCCCTTTGGAAAAGTCTTTGACACATAGGTGATATCACTCATCTGCAACTTACCAAAACTCACATATATCAGCTGAGCATCCAATTTCAGACACCTCTGCATATTAAAGTCCATGTTTCTGTTGAATTAAACCTATATTTCAAAAGGTGCTCTACAACAAAATAGAGCCAATCCAGAAGCTATAGTTCAAGGTTATGGGAGAAAGTCAGGTTTCTCAAACTTTGTTTGCTCAACTATCGCTGGAGAAAAATCATCGTGCTGTTTTATGAAGGTGGTGGCAACATCAGCTCCAGGCTCTCTGCCAGACTTGGTGTAGAGGAGCAGGTGGAAACATTTGATTACTCTCCCACCTTGTTTAGGGAAAAGGCACGATGCCAACTTTTATTTTCTTTTTTTTTTTAAAGGTACCACTTTGAAAGTAGCTGGTGCATCACTAGTAATTCACATATAACACTTTGGGAACCCCAGGTATGAAGTCCTCCATCTCAGCATGCTCTTTAAAGCTATGCTGCTGCAATCTCCAACGTGCTGCGTCCATGAGAAGCCCCACTGACAACTTGTCCGCTGCTCGCATGCTGCAGAAGTCTCACATCAAGCACGTTTGAGAGTTTCATCTGAAGAGTGTATTCTTCAAGTAACTATTTTTATTTCCT
Source organism: Apaloderma vittatum (assembly GCF_000703405.1). Taxonomy (NCBI): domain Eukaryota; kingdom Metazoa; phylum Chordata; class Aves; order Trogoniformes; family Trogonidae; genus Apaloderma; species Apaloderma vittatum. The sequence goes on from NW_009716328.1 coordinate 66,231, forward strand.
CTTTTTATATCAACCGTACAATCATACCAATATATTTTTTAGAAATCCCTTGATTTTGCACTAATCGCAATAGCCATAAGCTGACTACAGCAGAGCAATACACAATTTCCGGAGGAAAAAAAATAAAATCCCTCTGCTGAAAGGAGGGAGAACTGTATCTTCTATATTTAGACTTCAGCACAGTACAGCATGTTTTCTCTTTTGCTCACAGACATCAAATGGAGAGTTCTAAACATTGGGTAGCAATTAGTTACTCATGTTCATGTGCTTGAGGGACTGCAACCCAATGTATCGAGTTGCTGCTGTCTGCACAATGATTTCCTGGATGTTTCGTTAAACGACCCTAATGCTTTCATCTTTACTCCTCTTTACTCCTGGCTGTGGCAACAACTGTGAGTGACAAAGTGGGACACTTGGCTTCCTTTTTAATGAGACATGATGTGGAACAACATACCCTTTCTCCACATTTAACTCTTACCTTGCAGTGGCTAAAAGATAATTAGTACACCTGATGAGAAAAAGTCATCAATAATAATAATAAAAAATGGTAATTTCAAGTTGCTTTGCTGTTGTCTTTTGTTTGTCTGTTTTCTGTTCAGAAAAAGCCCCGAGGAAGAAGATTATTCAGAGCCATAATAAATAGCAGTACTGTATAAACAAAGCAATCTCTAAAATGTTCCAGTAAAACTCAGTTGTGTGTCATTCTAAAATATCAAATTTCTTCTTTGATTAACTGTAGAGTGCTCTATGTAATCACTCAAAGATGTCCTTTAACATTAAGAAAAAAAAATCTGAAACGGCACAAAATCTTACCTTAACACTGAGAAAACTCTAGCCATTTTTCCTATTGCTCTTATCTTGTTCCTTATAACCTCCTTCCGAGCAGCAGCTGTTGCTCCTATGGAATACATATTAAAAACAGTTAGAGGAATTTGAAAACAGTAAATCACTATTCCGAACTCTAAATACAAGAAATACCATAATAATGTCACAGTTTGCCAAATTGAGCCACATTTGTAGTCAAAACCAAAAATACTATTTTGTTTGCTTGTTATTTACAGCTCAGGACTGATCACTTTTGAACAATCTACTTACTAATACCTTGAGAGATGTGATCCCTCTTCCTGCTACACATTAGGGCTGCATGTTTTTTTTCATCAATGTAAGCTAATCTTCCATTTCAAAAACACTTGGTAATATCCTTCTGAAAACAAGTTTCTTAGAAAAACAGGCAAAATGCCAAAAAGATGCAACATGAGGAGAGCAAAAATCATTTAAAAAAGAATTAAAAGAAAGGTTAAACAACAAATGAGTTAAAAATCTATTTCATCACCTTACCATTTTAAGTGAAAACCAATCATGTTTCACTTCGTTTTCTAAAAGAAAGTGATTGGGTTAAGCTTAAGACCAAGAGGGTCCAGTTGGGGTTTTCCCATCCCTGTTTAAGAAGTATTTAAAATGGTTATAAAACCTAAAGGCAGAGTCCTGAAAACCAGCATGAAGTGGTAGGCATTGTGTTGACTGGCAGCGACTAAGAGAGTTCCAAAGGACAACCTCCTTCTCATCACTGCCATGGCCTGCTCAAAATTACAATTACTCTGAAATTTGTGTACTCACACAATAACCTGCTTTTAAAAAAAAAAAAAAAGAAAAAGTAAGCAGGAACAGAGACTACAGTTCAGCAAAGTCTGCATGTGTCAATTGGATATCATCAAAATCCAGAATTTTATCTGGGCGTCCAAGAAACAACCACCTGAATGGGAAAAGGAAATAGTGCTAAGTTATCAGAAGGAGGAACTCCTTTTAATATGGACTCCCCATGTCTCCAAGAAAATGCCACATTATACTATGTGAAACAGTCTCATTTTGTGCTCACAATCACAACCACATACATCATGAGGACTTCTCCCAAAGGTTTCTAAACGACAGGTAGCCTTGGCTTGTACGGATGCTGCCTGACAACTCCTTCTGCCTCAGAGGCTCAAGAGCGCAACCTGAAAACCAGTACGCATCACGGAAACGAAACGCAGGCTCTGCTGAAGCCAACAGCAAAAGTCCCACCAGCTTCAGCGGTGCCTGCGTTTCCTAGGCTGCTGCTCCCCTGTGTGGTCCCAGCCGCTCTTCTGGGCGGTGCTGGAGAGGCTCCAGTGCTGCCACGCAGGATGACTTGCTGGGTGGCTTCTGGGAGCTGACTGTGCAATAATTCTCACAGTTTCAGTTTTTCTCCATACGCATCTGCTGAGGGCAGCCCCGTGGCTCTTCTGTCAGGCACTGTCACCTTTCCTACTGCGCACTTCTCAATTGCAATTAGGCTCGTCACAGTTTGAGACTACTGCTGGAAACACACGCAATGCTTCATGATATTTACTTGATGACTAAGTGGCCTGGCTGATACTCTGGCATTTTAGAAGAGGCAAAAAGGAGATACGCTTTGGGTTTTGTTGTGTGGTTTTTTTTCCCCTTCTCCAGTGCTTGATTTTCAAAACAAACAGCCATGCTCTGTAGATTACTTTCAAAATTGACAGTGAACTCAACTCACAAACCCTTGAGCTGCTCAGATGAAAGCTAAGTAGAAACAAAAACCACAGACAATGACATAAAAACTCAGGATAGATCTCACTGCAACTTTGAACATTGTGGTCAAGATCAAGTTTAACCCCATCCAGTGGAAAAGGTGAGGCTGATGAAGTGGGAGCTTGGTGGCCCCACCCAGGCCATCCTGCAGAGCTGCTTGTGGGGTTGCATGTCCCTGACCACCTACAAAGGGGGGCACACGAGCCACCTCCTACGTGCCCACAGTTGTCACAACCTGCATGCCCACATGTTGATAACGGTATGCTCAGGTACTGGGATGCATTCTTATGTCTTCTGAGAAGCATACTCTAGATGTCTTACAGTCCTGCATACTACTTCTGTATGCATCCATCTTTTTGGGGCAGGTATCAAGGCATTATTTCCAGGCATTTCTAATTGTCCTCCCAAGACCGCCTGGAAATTAAGAGCCTGTATCTTGCTGAAAGACACTATGATGGCTTTCAAATAAATATATAAATAAATACAAAGGCTTAGGCATAAACGTCTAACTCTAGAGTGGGAGAAACAGCTGTAATTCAGCCATAACAGAATTAAATATAATATATTTGTAATAGCTTAATGAAAATTTTCAGTTAAATAGCAATGGTTCAGCTCGATTCTTCAGGAAATAGAGGAGGTACATTCCTGCCTTAGTTACTGCAATCTCACCGAGTTGCACACTCAAGATACACAAGACAAGGTTTTCAGCCTTTGTGTCACTATTCCTACTTGTTTATTACAAACTCACACTGTTCTAGTAGATCTTGTAAGTATATCTGACCTCTTTCAATCATTGTTTTAATTTCCAGAAGAGCTGAGAACTGAAAATTGGAAATACAACTCACGAACAAAGTGAAATACAATGCCCTGTCCTTAAATACAAAATAAAAATGGAAAAAACACTTAATCATAAAACACAATAGGCTCAAAAGAATTATTTTGTTTCTCACCGATACACAAAAAATCTTACTACAAATACACTAAAAGATTTTGTTTTCCACTGAATTTCCTAATTTGTAGCAGATCTATGAAAATTACTTAAGATATTCTATGTTTACTACATATTAGCAACAATTTTATTCATAATAATGTTTAAAAACCCCAAATATTTACTAAATAATGCACCTGATACAACATTTCATAGCCCTGTTAGTTTTGACTGAATACCATTAACCTGGTACTGTATTTGGATTCACTAACTATAAACAAATAAATTTCACATACACTCACATTTCGAGTGTGAATACTCCAGTTTAATATACTGAAATTCACTATTACTGCAAATCCTTACGAACTACTTCAGCTACACTTAAGCATATACTTATATGAAAGTAAACGGGTCATAACTTGAGAACGGTCTATGGGTCAAGTTTATCTTTTGCAAACATTGCCTGATATCCTCTAAATTTTTCACTATTCTTTCAGTATCTAAACAAACATTACTTGCATGAAGGAACTTTTTAACAAGTTCTATTGGATTTTGGATTTGCAGCATCCAAACACAGATCTTGCAAGCCGGATATGTAGGACTTATGTGAAATACAATTTAGACTTTCAGATTAAGAAGCAGAACAATGAAAAAAAAAAAGATCATAAGCTACAAAAATAGTTTGAAATGTAGGATTGAATGGATAGAAAACAATACTGAGTAACACAGCCAAACCCAAATTTCTCACTGGTATCCTAATGTATTATATATTATCTAATTAAGCATTAGGAAAATCAATGGAAATTAAGCCTTCCAACTTATTGAATACCTTTCTTCTGTGCATATATGGGATCTTCTTATGAATTCCAAAGGGGAGGGAAAGAAAAAGATCAGTGATGTTTGTAGAATGAAAATAAAAAATAATACAGAACATTTGACAACACCAATGGAAATGCAATGTTTAAGTAAAGTCTGAAAAACAGAAAAGAAACAAATTAGGCAGGGAGCATCCAAAAGGAAAGAAACAGATTGAGAATGATGGAGAAAAAAATAAATGAAAAAAAATACTTTCCAGCTTAAAGCCTTGTTAGTAGGTTTTGTAGGAAAACAACATGCAGACAGAAGATGAGCAGCAAAGCTTAGCCCTGGCGTTACCACTCCTTGAACACACACTTTCTCCCACATTATTGCAGCTGCTTTGATGAGGCTTAATCACTTTTCAGAAACAGCCCTTCCCCCAGGTTTTTGTGGAGTGTGACTGCCTGATGCCGATTCTTTTCATAGTGGAATCAAACCAATTCTTCCAGTTTATTTGTGTACAATATCTGAAAGAACAGCTTACTGTCACAGACATGTCCACTGCTTCTACCAAAATCTGTGCTATCTACTGCATCCCTACGTTTGTTCAAATGGTCCAGGAGATTACAGTTATCAAATCCAAACACCACCACGGTCCAAGGAGGCTATAGTGAGGTGGGGGTCGGTCTCTTCCCCCTAAGTAACAAGTGATAGGGCAAGAGGAAATGGGCTCAAGGTTTGCCAGAGGAGGTTTAGATTGGATATTGGGAAAAATTTCTTCACTGAAAGAGTGGTGAGGCATTGCAACAGGCTGCCCAGGGAAGTGATGGAGTCACCACCTCTGGAAGAGCTCAAAAAATGTGTAGACATGACACTTCAGGAGATGGCTTAGTAGTCACAGTAGTGTTCGGTTGACAGTTGGACTTCATGATCTTAGAGGTCTTTTCCTACCTTAATGATTCTATGGATTTTGATTACACCAGTTATCTAGTGTACTCTGCTAGGTTGGTCCAGAGGCAGAGCACACCAATGTGCCCTAGTACGGCCCACAATAAAAATGCTTTGAGCATGGAAACAACCACAACTGGCCCAATAAATGCATGAATAATTAAAAAGATCAAATTAAAATGCTCCTCTGCCACAAACTCACAGAGGGCAGGTACACATTGCAGCCCAATCTTGCTTGGCTTAGAGGCAGAACAAATGTAAATGAGTGGGAAAACCCCTCCATTTTTCTCCCAGTTAAAAATTAACTAATTGAAAAGCTGGGTCTCTCATCTGCCCAGGTAGTATCTCAAACACCCTCACCAAGGCATTGCTCACTAACTGAGACCTAATGACAAGGTCTTTGCTTTTGCTCGGCGTGTGTGTGTATTGGTGCAGAGCTTGCCCCAGGCACAGTTTATTGCACTGCAGAGCTGTGGCAAATTTCGTACGTTGCCCTTCAAAGCAGAACCAGGTTCGGAACAGCAGGAGACGTTTGACTTGGTAATTCTCTTTAGGCTCAGACTGCAGCACAGTCCTGGGGAAACTGTATTCCAACCGAGGAATAAATGCTGCAGCTAGCACTGTGACAGCAGCTTTTCCCAGTGAAGGCTGTGAGCTACAATGCTGAAGGTAATACAAAATTAATGCAGGTAATTTAAGAGTGTCTTCATGCCAAATCACAATAGTGATGCTTACAAAACAAGCAGTGCATTTGTGTCAAGCTGCCTATTACATTATTGCACCCCTTTAATTAGCAGTTTAGGTTTTTTTTCAATCAAATGCATGAGTGCAGAAACGTTGCTAATTGAAACAGGACTGACTACATGCTGGCTAGTTAAAAGTATGTGCAGCTCCTTTTGCTACGGGATATGTCTGATGCACAAACCATACAGCACACGAGCTAATGTTCACCCAAGATATTTTTTTTCTGGATCAGATTGTATTGCAAACACCACACCAAACAGGAAAGAGAAAGTACAGCATGAGGAAACAATCAGAGATAAGAAATCTTAACCTATCATATCCCCTCATTTTTAAAGCAAGTGAAACTGGAAGGCCAATACAGTCGAGAAGGGACACAAGGGATAAAGGGCACTACGATTGCTATCTCTCCCACTAAACATACATGGAAGCTGTCTACAATAAATTGATCAATCCCCATAATATGTTTCCTAAAAAAAATTTTTTAAAAAATGGAATACATGCTGCCCTTGAGCATCTTGCTCATAGCTAGATGCAACATGCATGACTTAGAACCATAATAATAATAATAATAATAATAATAATAGGGGCTCACAACAACACCATGCAGTGAGGTCAGGCAATACTGATGGGGCTTTGCTTTGAAGAGGGAAGTGAGAGGAGAAGACAGAGGACAAGGAATGTGTAAGAGAAGATAACAAATGCATGAAATGAATGATCAGTGCAAACCATAGTGATGGATGTGGGAACCCAGGTCAGGGCATGTTCAAACTGCAAGGAGAAAAAGGAAATCAGCAGCTGGCCCTGAAAACTACCGATGACATAAAAATAAGTGTTGATCATTTAAAGAATCCACTCCACCAAACAAAACGCATCTGCTGTTCTGAATATCAGGCATTTCCTTCCGTGGGAAACACTGCTAAAGAAAAATGTCGGTAGGTGAACAGGACTGTCCTGCTGCAGTCCTCCAAGGAAGCTGGACAGAAATTTCTGAGGAAGAACAGTGAAAATGTTGGACCATTGCAAGACTGCCAATATACAGCTGTTACAGAAACAGTTTTAAGCTGCTAATAATTCCAGTCTGTTTCATCAAGAACACAAATTAAATACATCTTGTGGTTTCTCCCCCAAAAGGCAAGGTTTTAGGGAAAAAAAAAATAAGAGAGGGAACTTAACTATCTCTGAGAGAAAGAGGATTTTTCTTTCTTGTAGATGTAATACATTGGAACCCACCAGGAAATCATTAAGATATCAGCCTCTATTTAAATCAACCCTCAAATCTACTTTTATGACTGGAATCTTTCCGTTTTTTTCCGTATATATAATCCCTGCGAGCCCACTGGTTCCAGTGGGCTGGAGGTATGAGCGTGCCCTTGCAGCAAGCTGCAGCACCAGCGCGACAGATCCCATTTTACAGCTCTAAGGGGATTAACTGGGAAAGCAGGCACGAATATATGCCGGCTAAAGAAGACGACATTTCTAATATCTTCCTTAACATAATGTTTTACACAGAGAAATCATTCATACAGGAAAAAAAGAAAAGAAAAGAAAAGAAAGCAGATTTAAACAACAGTATTAGCATTACAGTACCAGCAATGGTTTAATTATTCCTCATCTGGAAACTTAATGCTGTTAGGTATCGTTATGCAGCACACACACATGCAAGCCCAGAGGATTTCAGCCTGTCTCATTACGTAGACACCTGCAATGCTGCAGACTCCACGTCTCGAGGACAGTCATGGTAACACTCCTGGGAGAACGGGGTGGGGGTGGTTCACCCTCCTCCCAGAAAAACTGCAGTAGATGCAGAGCCCTCCTGCAGCTGTCCCCAAAGATCCCTAACACCCCGTGACTTCGGACTCTGCTTTTGAAAACACGCTCCTGAACTGTGACTGAAGGATAAGAATGCTGACACACCAAAATTTTAGAAAAAGACTAGAGGCATTGGCCCATCCACGCTCAGTGGAGATTTATACCACAACTAGAAAAGAAAGTATTAGGCCAATGCTGAATCAATTTAAAAATCCTTTCCATAGAGCCTTTGCTCTGGCAGTGTATTCAGTGGGATTTCAGCCCGCGTCTAAACGCTTTCTTAAGCCAAAGATTTTAAGCACATGGTTTTGTTGCTACTGTATTCAATTTGACACAGTTTTTACTCATTGTATGACTCCGTACTGTTTCACACGCTGCTTTAATTACACAGTAGCTACTTATTTGAATTTCATGAGAAAAAAAATGGGCACAATATTCAAACAGGTGTTTTCTTCTCTCCACTGATTACTGGTTTCAGTAAATTCAGTCTTTGTCCCAAGTCCTGCAAGATAATTGTTCACGTCCACACTCCATGGTGGATTCAAAACAGGGACATCCATCTGGCTTTTCAGAGTAAAGTCAAAGTGCTATCATCCATACCTTCTTCTCCATCACAAAGGAAACATTTGCCAAAATTGTGATCTAGCTTCTGCTTCCAAAGATTAAAGACTTTGAGAGAGAAGTTTAATTATTAATTACAACTTCATTAAGTATTTGTCTTACTTCAAAGTTCTTCCTTCTCCCTGTTCATTCACTGTACCTACAAACATCTTGAGAATATTTGGTAGTGTTAGATTTCTCCAGGTTCTTTTTTAATTCTTTAATATTTCTGTTCTTCTCCTAGATTATTTTTTTTTAAAACACTGAACGCATTCATAGTAAGAGCGTTAGGGATGCATGGTTTTCTTTTCAGTTTTCCTCAACTGAGAAAGGACATTCTGGAGACCTACAATTTACTTTTGCAGTGTATAACAGAAAACAACATCTGATAAAATTAACTGAGTTCTAAGAATCCCCAAATCACTAAATATACAGTATTATTTACAGTCAAACCAACAGGTACAGGACAACTTATCATCATACAAACTCCAACCCAAATGACAATAAAAGTGACCATACCTCTCTTCTTATTAGAAATGTCAGGTCAGAGCATTCCGTATCTGTGTTTGCAAGTTTATTTTCAGCAATTCTATTGATTCTTAAAGCCTTTCAGATACACAATTGCATTAAAAGAAGCAACTAATAAAATATTTCAAGTAGAAGTCTTCCAAAGTTGCGTACTGATGTTCTGGAAGGAGCTCTGATGGAAGCTTATTGCATTGTAGGAAGATAATTTCATTGATATAATTAAACTTTCTGTGGGAATCCCTGGGATCTTATGCATGAAATCAACATCTGACATCTTTGTGACAATACAACCCAAATCTCATGCAATGAAGTCAGGGTTTTTTTTGTTTTGTTTTTGTTTTTTAAACCAAAAGAGTGAGACTAAAGAAAGGATTAGAACATGGCGGAAGAACCATTAATTCTTTCCAAAGCATGCACTAAGGAAATCCACTGGAATCTAGCACAACAGTTGCTTTCAGCAGCACAGAACTTAAACACAGCTCAGCAAATTATCCCAGGGTTAGGAAAAAACCTTTTAAAGTAGTTTCAAGGCAAACAATCTCAATGAAGTGCAGGAGACTCTTACCATCAAACCCATCTTCCTCTGTCCCCAGTTCATCATCCGAGCAGATGTTCAGCACATTTACCAGCATCTCTGTCACTAAAATAGAAAATAAATGCAAAATGTCAGTATCAAGCTTCCCTGGTCAGTCAGAGAGCAAACTCTGGCTATAGTAGTGTTAATGAAAATTCAGTGCCTTTTAAATAATATAATCTTGTTTTGCACGTGCAGTAATATAAACCTGAAGTGTCTTGTGGTTAATAAAAAGTACAGGTTTCCATAAAAACTGTTCCAAATACAATGATCACCACAACACACAGAGCATAAAAATTAACGTCTTTACATTCTCTATTTTTTCAATTCTCAATGAATCAGGTAACTTTTGTTTTCTCTCCCTCAATGCATTTTTGCCTTTCACTCAACTTGGGACAACAGAACTGATCACTCTCCTCTTGCTGCTACACTGCAGTAGGATTTGATTTTCCTGTTCAGCAAATGGAATGATTTTCCAATTGAAAGAAATACAGCAAGAGGGAGGACAGAATATTTATTTATTTATCCAAGTTTCACACACTGTCCTTTCAGTTCAATAAAATATTAACTCTTGTAAGATGCCCACAAAGGGTCAGTGTCCCTTGGAACCCAGGACAAACAGACTAGATGATTGTTGTAGGTCCCCTCCAGCTGGAACTAGTCCATATTCAGTAGATACATCATTATCAGTGAATTCAGAATATATTCAGCTTGCTCACTTTGCAACTTGGACATGGAAGGGTCAGTCCCAGGCTACCCCTAACATGGTCCCAGATCTGTCTGGAAAGAATAGTGAGATACTAACCAGGGAGCACACAGAGTAAGAACAGTCAAAAAAAAAAACTAGCAAAAATCACAACCAAGCAAATGTAATTTAGATATCAAAAAAGCCAAAGTTACGTGGTAAAATGTGATATCATTAGCAGATTAAGAAAAACTACACTACATCTACATGTAGTAAGCATCATTAAAAGGGTTACCAGGCATGTCTAGTCTTGTGCTAGCTACACAGGTTGAAACTTTAAATTTTTTAATCAAGTGGTTATTAAAATCCTCTTCTGTCACAGCTATGATGACTTTGAACATTAGAAGGGTGGGACAAAGCTATATTCTTCCTACATTAGTGAAGGATTTAATATTTTTGTGTGACAGAATTAGTGGAAAGACTTTCCACATTAAGAACAACCAGTGAAACTAACAGCTTCCTACCTTGGTTTGCCTTTGAGGGGAAAAAAAAATCTATAAAAAAAAAAGGAAATACATAAAAAGCTGTGTAGAACATCAACTCTTGCATTCATGAGTTTGTTTTGCAGAGAAAGGGAGAACACTTCTTGGGAGTCTAAAACTTCTAAGCAATTGGTAAAAGTGACCACTGGGAAGACATGAAGGAGAAAAACAAACTAAAAAGAGGAGTGTCCACAGTCTCAGAAGCCTTAAAAAGTTCGACCGTACATTCCGCATCTCCACCTGAGGAGGCCGCTGGTGGAAGTCTCTGAAAACATGACCTTGCAGAACATCTTACAAGACAACAATGTGAATGGAGAACAGGCCTACCCCAAACCAGCCTGGCTGAGTTTACGGTCAAAGAAAATGAAAGCGATTCGCCTGCTTCACAGGAGTCGGCAACCCGCATCAGTGTGGGTTATGTAATGTCTCCATTAGTGGAAACAGCTGTCTATTCTTTGTTAACCCCTATTTCATTGTCTATCTGCTTTGTTCACAGAGACCTCAGGCGTCTACACCAGCAGCTTTCCTCCTATAAAAGAGCAGCTGAAAACAAAGCCGGTTATGATTGCAGGTAGGAGCCACAGCTGGCTGAATTTCTAGTTGCCTATTAAGAGAGAACTGTTATTCCAAGCAGCTTTTAAGAGTTTATTACAGTTTTCTGGCAGTAATTGCTGTTGCAGCAATAGACTATAATGGATGGATCAAAGCAAGCTTCATCTCAGGGCCTGAATAAAATGACTTGGGGTTTAAGCAGTTTGCATTAGGTATTCATTTAATATGTTAGACCAAAGTGTTTTCGTGCCTTTTGTGTGCTTGCCATTCACAGCATGAAGTTGTCTTCAGGCAACATCAAGACCATAATGTTTCAATAAAACATCATTCATATTCTTTAGTGTCTTCTCACCAGCAAGGAGGTGCTGTACGCCCTGGGCAGAGAAGAAGCTGAGGAGCAGGTTTTCCTTCTTCCTGCCACCTCTCTACTCTCTCTAGGAACAGTTAACCAGACTGGGTTTTAGTACCACCAGCTCCATGCTTGCTGGTGAGAAAGTAACCCATCGTCATCTTATCAGAGAGGTCATCTAGGTAAGGACGTAACCATGATGTAGTGACGTCTGATGTGATATCCCTTGAGCAGTAAGCACTATGCTAGCAAACGCCCAAGAGCTTATAAAAGAACAACTAATAAGAACTTTATTCAGTGAATGCACCTCTGGCCTGTAATGTCATAAAACCTATTTCTAAATCAGAAATTTAATGGCATCACAGCCTGGAAAGAATTACAAAAATCATATGAGAAGTGTGATGAACCATTGGTAATTGCTTGCCCCTCTGAGGTCTGTTTCTTCCAACTTGTCCTTGAAAGCAAGTCATCTGTCTTCAAATTATTCTTGCCATTTCAAATAAATGAGGCCACATGCACAGTGACTACAAAACCATTTTGTAGTTTCTATGAAGAGAACTGATTTACATACCTTTCTCACCCACAAATGGCAAGGACCAGGTAAACACATCCATGAAATTTGGAAGCCAGTACGGATGAGGGGAGCAGTTGAACTGTCTGATATTCATAACGTTGTTCTCATATTTCAATACTGCGGCTAGAAGGGAGAAAGAGAAGAAAGAAGGGAGATGTCATTCACGGACGTGTGACTGGGTACCTGCGCACACAGTCTGCAGAGCTGCTCACCGGCTTTCAGCCACTTGACCCATCACAGCACTTGACCACCAGTTATAACAGGATACAGTCTCAAGGCAATTGCAAGCCGTTTTCAGTCTGAAAGAGGCGTCATCAGCTTTTCCTGGCACTAATATGGGTTGGTAAGTGAATTAAGAACTCTGAGTAGTCATGATTGTAGGCTCTAGGCTATGCCACCAGCGGGGAATGAGGCTGAGTATCCACAACCACCCATTTCACACAGTTTTCTGATCCCTTCAGAACCATGTTTTAGAGACAACATAGAAAAGCTTTTATCTCTCAGAGCTTGAATGCTGCTCTTCCAACAGATATTTCCAATATATTTCATTCATAGTACTGTACAACACACGATACCTTCTTCTCATGTTATTCAAACCCTAGGCACATGAGACTCTGCTCCCTGTAGTATGAAAAAATACACGCACTAAGACTACATTTGCTAACAGGAAGAAATACAGCTTTTTATACCATAGCCACTTTTTAAAGCACTACACCAAGTTCAGTGTTAACGGACTTCAGGTCTCTTATCCAAAACAGAACCTGATTAACCTGTTTTCACAATATTAGTAGCACAAAGTAAATCAAAGTATTACAAAGCATATCAGTAAGAAACAACTACTTATTTCTAGAAGAGACCATAGCTGTACCCAGGCCCAGTGCAGTCAAAAGTCAGATGAAAGAGGGAAAGGCTGAATGTGGCTTGGATATAACTGAGATGGCAGAGTGTTGCAAGCAGAAGAGGAAGGAAAAGTATCAATTTGGTTAGAGAGGAGCAAAGTAATCATGTTGAAAATGCAGCAGATGAAATAAAATGAACTCTACAATAAGCCTAGACAACTGCTCTTCTGAAAACACATTTTCCAAAGCACAAAGTTTGCCCAACGCTATGCTAACACTACATTCCACACCAATTCTAGACTTGTATACATTTTATTTTTTTTTTAGTAGCAATAAGTGGTTATTAGGGTGCTGTAGATTACTAAACCTCAGGCCATTAACTAAGAACTCCTGGAAGAACACAGAATGGGAGTGGATTCAGTAGCTGTTTGTATCACAGGTCTATTTGCTGGCTTTAAAAGGATGTATTGACAGAGAGCTTTCAATGACATAGTCTTTCAATACAAATAATCCAGTGCTGGATTTCTTTTTGTTCACTTTATGGGCCAACTGCCTGAGCTTGGGAAAGAGAAAAATTAAATCTCATCCCTTCCTTCTTCTTTTCTTTCCCCTTTTCTCTACTTTTCTTTTTCCCTCTTTGACTCCTTGCAAAGCCCAATGTCATGCAAAATCTTAATAATGCAGTTAACCTGGTAACAGTATCTCTGACCTAATTAGGGTATATTTTAATTTACAGAATCTGTTTCCTGAAATTCAGTAATTTCTAAATTGCATGGGCAGAGAATACATGTGCTCTTGGATGTGAACAGAACCATTTATGAAACAGAGGAGCAAGTAGTTCTTTGCTCATGGAGTAAAGGTAATTTTGAGATGACCACCTAAAACCAAAAGGACTTATAACTATCCTGAACACACAGACATAAAAGATATTAAATAGTACAGTAACAGGAGACTGCAGGCAGGATCTTTAATCAACATGAGACTAAACCAGCCAACGCAAGCTGAAGCTTCCATCCACTGTAAAAGGGGCTGGCACTTTATATTTTTAAAAAGTAAAAGCCCACCCTTATTTTTCCAGTAATAAAAGACAGCTCAGTGAACTTTACATGACATTTGCTGGTCATCTCAATGCTAGAATTTACATACAGCTCTGAAGGCAATCACTGCTCAGATGCTTACTCTCACGTAGACAGCGTTGACTTCACTACGTTCTGCTGGTCATCACCTGATACTGTAGCAGTTCTAGTTCTGTAGCTGTAGATGAGCTGTCATCAAATAATTTTTATGCTAGAGACAGTATATTTTACATACTGGAAGACATGCATGTAACTTTATATAAACCACCCCCAATTTGCCTGTTTAAGCTAGGAATTAAGCCATCCTGATGAAATCTGTGACCTTCAGAATGGTCCTCCTCAGCTTGAGTCAAAGAAAAAAGGAATCCATGAAGGAACACACACAACAATGCCTTCACAAATGATGACACAGCATGAATCAAAAGCATATCAGAAATGTACCACACCAAAGACACACAGAGAAGGAGGTGTTTCATACTTTGCTTTCCTCTTCACTCCAGCCTTCCCACCTGCGGCTTCCCAGGGAGGAACACAGTTCCAGGGCCTGGTTATCACTTAACAAGGCAGCAATGAAGCTGCACAAGTGCGACATGGCACAGTGCCGCCAGAAATGTGGTGTATTGCAGTGCTGGTGGAAGGGGGCGAACGATTTCTTCTGATTATTCGTCTCCTTCAATTGACTAAAGTATGTGTCAATCAGACAAGAAACTGGTTTTGATGCACTAGACTGTCCCTTCCCACAAAAATTTAACAGGCTGCTTCCATTCTGTGGCCAATGACAGTGTCCAAAGTGACATGGGAATTTCTGAAGCCTACTCACTGACAGACAGAGAAAACAGCTCACTAACATTTACGTAAACTTTTGCCAGGCAGACACCCTCCATTTAAATAAACCACATTTGACTCTCTCCCATCCTAGTGTGACAGCTGGCAGCCATTCTGCTGCTCAGTAAAATAAAAACGGCTTAATACTGCTATTAGCAAAAATGAGAAAACTAGTGTCAATGCTCTTAATATTTCCATCACTTCTTGGCTGAAATTACACATGGCAAATCGAAATTCATTCTCCTTCTATTACAGTGACACAATTGCATAATAAAAATAAATAGTTTGTGGCTCTACAGCAAAAATGAGTCAAAACCACATAAAAAGGACCAGTTAATGGTTGTGAAGGTTCATTTAGAAGGACTAAAACTTCAAATTCATCATCTTAATGAGCTGAGGTAGTTCTTCCCACTATTTCTTCAATTTATCCATTAAGTCTATTTCTAAACTCTGTGAGAGTTAAATAAATAATTTTCACAAGGAACTTTAAAGCTGGCCTTAAAAAAACCTAATCATAAGCAGAATAGTTGGAAAACATAAAATTAAATATGAATGGCTTTAGTTGGACTTGTTGGGTTTTTCTAAAGGAAGATAATTTACTTTGAGATTACTGTAAAAAAAAAATCTTCATGCCACCTTATTAATTTTTATACCTGAATATCTTACAAAAGCAGGTTCCAATAACAATATTTTTAAAATTATTCTCCTCTGTAAATGACCTGTACAGCTCCACCACAAACTACTTCAAAAGCTACTTGAAGAAAAATAACACTATACAATAGAACAGGGTAATAACAGAAACAGAAGTGTTCTAAAATAACCCTACTCTAGTAGCTACAGCAGAAAGTAGGGTATTTATCAGTATCACAAATACTTTTCTGATTTTTTTCATTTAAAATCTTTCATTTAACCAGCACAATTGTATACAAAATATTTTTATTAGGTAACTAATGAAGATGACATTTAACCTTGAACAAACTGGCTTTTGTTATGATTGTGCAGTTCAACACTATTGCCTGTTAGTCAGAAGAAGAAAATTTCACCTGGATCAAGAAGAAAATGCTTCTCAAATTACAGCAGGAGTTTCTCTGCGCTATTCTAGCCCCTTGCTTTCTGTCAGTCATAGCTCTTTTTTTCTTCTCTGTTGGCTCAGAAAAGGTTTGGAGGTTTCACCTCTGCTTCATTTCATGGTCCACATTAACTTGATGCCCTAGTAGCTACAGCAGACCCCAGCTGCCCTCAAAGAGCAGGGATCTTTTGAAGGCTGCATGACTACAAGCCACGGGGTCACTGATGGAGGAGACAGAAGAAAGTGAGATGGGTTCCTTTGGTTATGAAACCTGTAACTGTAGAAAACATGACTCTCTCCAACATTTGCTTATTATCCCAGGCTGCAACCTCTATACTTTTCTTTCCAAACATATACTCAAGACAGATCCTAGTGGACCAAGCCACCAGCCACATTTTTACCACATATAATCACCAACCAGAGCAAGATTCCTATTTTATTATTCTTAACAGCCACACACATTTTAGCCCAATTTTGGTACTTGCTGTTGTAAATGAGTTTTAGAAGCTAATGTTTTGTAAAGTGAAGATGTGCAGATATCCCAAATGACATTATGCTTCTTTCCAATGCTAGTAAACTGAGATATCAGATGCTGAAATCACATTAGAGAGAAATGAAACACCAACGCAGCAGGCAAAAGACATTTGTGCTCTTTAGCTTATAAGCACTTAACACACGTACCTAAGGCTGGAAATATGGGTGGTGAAAAATGTGCAGGTAAGAAACCTCCTTCCTTCAGCTAGAAATAGAGAGAGTTCTGCCTTTCTCAGGTCAAATATAAGCACCTAGTGCTATCTGAGACCCCCTGGGGTATCTCTTGGTCTCCTTTGGTTAAAGATGAGCCTGGATCACCTCTGTCTCCTGTGTCATACCTGTCAGATCCAAGTGGATGTCTCGAACTCCTCTGGAATCTCAAATGATGTTTTAAAAGTCTGTATGCTGGGAGATGGATTAAAGCCTTAAGCAAATTGTGCAGCCAATAGTTCAAAATTAACCAAAGACATTATATAACCTGCTTCAAGATTAGCTGAATCATTTTTCAGTATAAATTAACTGATAACATTTCCATCAAAGGAAAAAAAGTAACAAGCAGTGGAAATAGTAGCCCAGAATGAACTCCCATGTTTTTAGATGAACAACCGCAGCACAATTTTAGTAAAGTACTTAACCAATTTTCTTGTAATTTTTTTTCAGAAAACTCATCCTGTATTTAGAAAATAAATGCAGTGAAAGGTCTCTCAAGTTCTTCATACCTAAGACAGAATTTTAATTTCTGATTTAATGTCAAATTAACTTCAGCATTAACTGTGCAACCGGGAACAGTGCCTTCTCTTCCAGCAGAGTTGCTAAGTAACCACAGTGCTTGCTGCCTGAGACAGGTCAGGGATAAGGGTTAGTAAAATGCTCAAGGAGTTTAAACATTATCAAGGGAAAAAAATGATTTACTATAAAAGGTAATGATGTAAATAATCCAGCAGCAGGGCTAATTGCAGTTGGGAAAATCTTCCCTTACAGAATTCTGAAGGCTTTTATTTCACATGTGCCAATCGGGGTTTTCAAAGAAATAGCACAATCGCGGTCAAGATTTTATCAATAGACGGCAAAAATCACTTCTGGCAAACTTCTCTGCGTCGTCAACGAGATGGCCTAGATATCCTGACAGCTACTTGGTAAAAGCTTTTGTTTCCATGACAAGGCCTCATCACAACAGCAGAGATAAAGCATTAAAGAAAACTGATAGGGCAAACAGAGTGTTATGCTGCTTTTCTTTCTCCCGAAGTGCTATTACTTCTCAAAGATCATCCCTGTCTTCCAGGTATGTTACTCTACTTTTCTCCAATACAAAAATAATTTTCCTGTTAGATCCATTTGGATCAGGTACATTTCTTAACATGTATCTATGATACGCCACATGCTGATATTTATACACGTTAACAAGCATACCAATGCACAGCTGGTTTTGATTCTTCTACTATCCCGCACTACCCTGCATACTTTCTTGATTTCTTGCCTTTATTATCTGCTTTTCCTCTCAGCAACACTACGTGTGTATATTGCAGTATGTTGGAAGAGACACCATGGGTTGGTTTTCTAGATAGCTTTGGATTCTCTACAAAACCTCATCTTTTAAAAGTGTTCAAAAGATAACAGTTTGTCTTTAGATAGCTAGTTAAAATTGTTCAGTCAGCCAAAAAGCATGCACTTACAGAAGCGACAGCAAGACATTAAAACATAAAGTATCGCCAGTGATTTACAAATAAATTGCCTGCTGCCTCACTAGAACTTCTGTAAAATCTTTCACTTGATTTTTGCTTTGTTTTGTTGTTGTTGCTCTTGGGGCATGACTAACATTACAGAGAGTCCTAATTAAGGCATTAAGAAACAACAAGTGCAGGAATGAAAGTTTAGACGTGATGCAAGGCCAGTAGATCATACAATGCAGTAATTTTTGGTACCCTCTTATTTTTGCTACAGATAACTTGTCCTGGTGATGGGTAGCACTGAATCTATGGGTAAACCTGTACTTACACTACTTTCTCAGTGCTTCTCGATCAGCATGTCCTTCCTCCAAGGCCCTAAAGCAAGTTTGCTGATGACACAAAACTGGGAGGAGTGGCTGACACACCAGAAGGCTGTGCTGCCATTCAGTGAGATCTAGACTGGCTGGAGAGTTGAGCGGGGAGAAATTTTATGAAATACAACAAGGGCAAGTGTAGAGTTTTGCATCTGGGCAAGAACAACTCCATGTACCAGTATAGGCTGGGGACTGACCTGCTGGAGAGCAGTGTAGGAGAAAGGGACCTGGGGGTTCTGGTGGACAGCAGGGTGACCATGAGCCAGCAATGTGCCCTTTTGGCCAGGGAGGCCAATGGCATCTTGGGGTTTATTAGAAGGGGAGTAGGTAGTAGGTCGAGAGAGGTCCTCCTGCCCCTCTACTCTGCCCTGGTGAGGCCACATCTGGAATATTGTGTTCAGTTCTGGGCCTCTCAGCTCAAGAAGGACAAAGAACTGTCCAAAAAGCCACAAAGATGATGAAGGGAGTGGAACATCTCCCTTATGACGAAAGGCTGAAGGAGCCGGGTCTCTTTAGCTTGGAGAGGAGGAGGCTGAGGGGTGACCTCATTCATGTTTATAAATCTGTCAATGGGGAGTGTCAGGAGGACGGAGCCAGGCTCTTCTCAGTGATGTCCAATGACAGGACAAGGGGCGATGGATACAAGCTGGAACATAGGAGGTTCCACAGAAACATTAGGAAAAACTTTTTCCCTGTGAGGGTGACAGAGCACTGGCCCAGGCTGCCCAGGAAGGTTGTGGAGTCTCCTTCTCTGGAGACATTCAAAACCTGCCTGGACGCGTTCCTGTGTGACCTACTGTAGGTGATCCTGCCCTAGCAGGGGGGCTGGACTAGATGATCTTCAAAGGTCCCTTCCTGCCCCTAACGTTCTGTGATTCTGCATAACTATCACAATCCAATTAACATTTATCTTCTTGCATGAGGAGTTTTGATCCTCTCCAGAAGTCTTAGAAAATCAAGGCGGTGGCATTTCTTGCAACAAATTTTAATAATAAAGTATCTTTTTCTTTATGCCTTTTAATAATATAAGTGAGAGCAGAAATGTTTGAGAAGGTTATGAAGACATTGAACAGCAGCTCAGAAGTTGCCAGAAAAAAAACATATAAATTCCTCCCTTTTGCCAACGTTCTCCATTATAATGAATATGGAAAACATTAGTAACAATAAGGAAGAGGGATAGTCTTGGAAAGAGGAAGGACACTATGCTCCCCATACCTAGGCAGCTTCTGAATTTGTGAATCACCCCCTGAAATCCTATCTCTCTGCTTTCATTAACTACATGGGGAAACCCTGACCAGAGCCTCCTAACTGAAAAACCTAATCTTGGCACCCAAAGTTGTGCATGTGGGTGGGCTGGGGTTGCAACAGCAGCCACATGACGGACAAATTACATACGCAGCCTTCAGGAGGCAGCGGCCAGTAACCAAAAGGATACAGAAAACTCCTTTCGGTGCCAGAATCTGACAGAGCAAGGCCAAAGGAAATTCCCATGGTGGGTCGATACTGTGAGACAGCCCACGCGAGGGGTCCACAGCAGCTTTGTTAGCAGCAGATATGCTGAACATCGTCTTGTTTGAGTAGCTTATCTTCAGCTACTCCCACCAAACCTCCTTTTGCTCTGGGAATGTGCCTCCCTACTGCTCTTTGAGGACACATTTGATCCCGGTGGCTGCTCTACAGCAGGGACTGAATAAGTCCTTGGATAAAGCTGGCAACCAAGGCCACTTCCTTCTGAAGTGCTTTGAAGAAGTACAAGGAAGTACATCTGCTTTAATGGGTATGAGAACTATCAACCTGAGGTAGCAAATGAGCATTCCTAGCCCCTTGCAGCTTTAAAAAAAAAATTTATTTATCTTAAATAACACTGTATTTAAAAATGCATGTCAGTGGGAGATGGATCCTTTCAGGAATTTAGTTAAGGTGACTTTATACCCAAGTGACAACCAGAACACACATACTAAGAACACACAATAAAAAAAAATAAAAAATGAACTTACTACTAGGAAAGTAACTCCTTTTCCAAAGGCTGACAGTAACCAAAACCCTCAAACGATTAGTAAAAATTAATCAGGTTCTGCACCAGTTCATGATGAGTCAGCGAGAGAAATTGTCCTGTAACACCTCTGAACACAAAGGTCTTCCTTTGCCTCCTGAAATCAGTTCTAAGCTCTGTGTTCTTAGTTAATTCATCTGCTGCAAATCAAGGAAGCCAACACGCAGTCATGTTTTGGATTGATCGAGGATAATGCTGTTTTTGTTTCTCAGAGAGAGAAGCACACACCCAAACGCTATGCAGATGAAGATGCATGAGCAACGCAGCATGAAAAACTATGCATGATGTACTTTAAATGCCAAGAGACAGTGCAATCAGTCACATGAAATAATGCGTCTTAACTTCTAATGAGAGAAAAGGAGGCAGTTAAACCCAACAGAAATCCATTACAAAGCTGCTAAAGGTCAGTCTCTAAACTTATAAGTCAGACATGAAAGAGTGGCACACCGGGGCCGATCTTGCACCATGTTTCATTTGCCTGAGTTCACTCAGCAGCGCACCCGAACATCAGATAACCATTGCCTGTCAGCAGCTGGCCTACAACTTTTCACCAGAAAAGGCTTCCCCCCAGTTTTTAAGACCTGCCTGCCACAGCGGAACATCCTGGAACAAGGGAGATGACCCCCTCTTCCAAAATAGATAACAGAGAGGCATTTCACCACCCAAACTCTGTGGCTTCAAATTCAAGATTTTTAATATTAGAGATTCTGGCTTCATGTTTAACATTTGCCTGCACGACAAAAATCTCACATTGTTCACCCGTTGCCTTTTGTGTGCACAGAACTGCCCCCACGCATTAAGAAATGGAAGGTGAACCTTCTCTGTCATCTTCCTCGTACAGACCCATCGTCGGTCTGGTCTGCCTTCTGCCCAAAGCACCGGACCCAGGGAGCAGACACACTTCTCCACCAACAGCAACAATGCTGCCCAGAAAATTAACACATTCTTTGCTTCATCCTGCACTTTTTGGGTTGCTAGCAGAATCTCTCTATCAGTTATTTTTACAAAATTAGCTACTGACAGCTCTGCTTCCACATTTTTTTTTGCAGAATGCTTTTTTATTAGTTTTTCCACATGTTAACACACGTATTGAGAACAGCAAAGTGTACAAATCCCATTATCTAATAGTGAAGCGTTTCCTTCCCTTGCATAAAATTCATGGCATAACAGCTTTTATATTATAAGTTTTATAATATAGATGCCTGAAGGAGCTCTCTTTTGCAAGTTTTTAAAAAAATAAATTAAAATTACTTATTTCCTTTGCAGGCAAGCATCCAAATTAAAAAATGTCTCTTCTCAAGAAGGATTGATCTCTTTGCAATGGAGCTATTTTCAAGAATATCACTGACGAAAAAAAATGTTTTGCTCACAGAGGAACACAAATAACTCTAGCTTTACTGGGAATAGAAGTAAACATTACTGCTCATTTCAAGATATAGGAGGACAGGTTTATGAAAATGTTTTATTTTTAGAAACATTTTTTTTCCAGTTCATTAGAGGAGATTTTCAGGGAATGCTACAAACTAATAAACTCAGAGAAGCTGCAAACACTTATATTCAGTGGAGTCTTTAAGGAGTGACTGGTGATTGTGCAGAAACACGGGGTTTTTTTGCTAATGATGTATCACTTCCTATGTAACATTTTTCAAGTAATTAAAAAAACAGAAACATTAAGGAACTCAGACAGTATCTATCCTATGCTTTATCCACTGACGATCTGTCAACATTTGTTAGCTGGCTAGAGGGTTTGCATACACAAACTCCATTAATTTTATTGGAAAGGAGCAAAGGGACAAATAACTAATTACAAGAAATGCTGGGCTCTGAACAGCTCACTCACAGCATTTCTTAATGTACTTCTCCTAGTTAACAGAGCTGTTTTCAGTTCTGCTTCCTGTGTAACATTTACTTAATAACTTGCAGTCAAAATACAGAAATATCCTAAGGCATAGTAGAATCTAGTTATGTTCAGAGGCATACATCTGCCTGTAATAAATTTAATTAGATTTGTATTATGTAATAAATGGAATGGGCATGAACTAATAAACAGAAGAAAATGGGCATGAACTGATAAATAAAGGAGTGAAAGAGAAAATCAATGTAATATATTTGAGTAAAGAGAAGTACAGTCTAAGGTATACAAACAGTAATTAAACTCTTACCTTTGTTATTGTATACATCTAGATAGTTTGGTGCTGAAAAAATTGTGATTAGTGAAGGGAAGCCTGTTGTTTGGCTTTTCCTGTACATACGATATCTAAAAGGAAAGAGAAGATACTAATTATTGCCCAGTGTTGCATGAGTATTTGTCACTGACTAAATATAGTGCAAAAAACCTCAGTACATGACTGCGCTGGCTGTTGACAAATGCCAAGATAGAAAACCATGCACATGTGCTTTTTAAAGCCACGGGGAAAAAAAAAAATTTTCCTGCAGACTTATTCATTACACTCATTTGGGATGACCAGGGACGCACACCACGCTCAAAAGCTGTGTCTTTGAAATTCAGCGAGCCAGAGGTGGGTTTGTCATGAAACCACTCAGTGCCCGTCTCTGGAGCCACGTGGTCTCTATGTTTGTGCACCCCAAGATGTTCCCAGACTCTCCCTCTGTGGGATGCGGGTGCAGGCAAGCACCTGCATGTCCCTTGGGGATGGATGGTTCTGCCTTCAGAAGAGAAGTGCAGGTGCTCCACGCCTCCCTGGGGCACATGAGCGATGGCAAGTCCAGGGGAGACAGAAAGGGTGAGCAGGGGAGGGGAAACACGGGGTCCAGTATCTTCAGAGCGGTGTCTAATCTCATCCAGTCTTTTAGCCAGTTTATTAACTCTTGCATGTTTCCATTACCTAACCTTGCTGCCTTATGAAAGACAAAATGCTTATTGGACCAACATATAATCAACCAAGCATTAAACCTCAAGTAATTAGAAGTAAACCAACCAAACAGCACACTTTTGTCTTACTACAGACACAAGTAACACCAAATACTGCTCTTTACTCTTCAGCTACAAGAAACAGAAGAGTTTGGCAAACATCCACAATAGCTGCATTGAAACCATTGTATAGTTTCAGTGCAATCCCTTCTGCATAATTTTATTTTTCACCCTTTATTGGAAAGTAATACAATAAAAATGAAATTTCATTACCCTTGGGTATTTCATGCCAGTTATTTCTGGCAAAGTAATAGCTTGCTTTTAATTGCATTGACATTTTTAAGTATGTGATAATTCCAACATTCAGAATAGTTTTTTATATGCATAGGGAATATCGACCTCGTTCCTACAATCTTGCTACTTTATCTTTTATTACTATTCAGGTTGGGTAAAGTTACTACCTCCAAATAAACACATTAATAATTTATGCAAGATATGCAAAGCTATTTATTCAGAGACCAGTCCTTCATTAAAATCTCATAAGCATGGTACATTTCAATGAATAGATAATTCTTGATAATTTTTTTTAAGCAGCATAAAAAATTCTACCTTTACACCAGCAATAGTTTCATGAGAGAACCATCAACATCACCCAGAGCTTGACCTGGATTGGTTTTGCACACAAAATTAAATTAAATTAAATTAAATTAAATTTATTAATGATACTCCTGCATAAAATAATTTTTGGCTATTGAGTTCTGCAAGTTTATTTTCTTGATAAAGCTTCAAACTAGTAGGCCCAGAAGCTTTGGGAAGGTGTTAAAGACTCCAAAGATGACCATTTTCGCCTTCCCAGGCATCATGGCAATGAGTGTGTCAGAAGTCTCAGGTACATTTGTAAAACTTCTTGTTCTGAGATGAATTTGTTTTCCACCCCAAGTTTGACATCCAAATAACTTTTGGTCATTTTAAGCCTCTTGAAATCACTCAGGTCAAGCAAGTGGGATCTATGAGGATTCATCAAGTCCTGTAACTCAGCAGTAACCATGTAAAGGACATTCTAATGCCAGTGTATGTTTTCACAGCATTAATAAAAAGTGAGAGCTGTTGCAACTTAAAGATTTTCAGTTCATTCTCACTCGGTTTTCTTTCTTTCCTTGCTCTGTTTGACAATGGTTAAATCATTATTCATTATTAGTGTCCCCTTTCCACACATACTTACCCGGCATCCTGGGCTTCGTGGGCTCGGAGTATAGATAACAAGTTATTGTGCTGTAGGAATTCACATACAGCAGGGTAACTGTTGGAAGAAAATAACAGCACCTGTTATGGCAATATCAGAAGCACCACATTTAGCTCTAGCTTTCAAAAAATGTTTCATCCGACATACATCATTCATGAAATCAGCCCCTGCTCTGCAGGCAGATTTCAGTAGAGACAACGCTAACAGTGGCACCTTTTTTAAACCCACCCTGTAACTGCCTGGGGAGGAATGCTGGAAAGTTGCAATTCATTACGCAACAACAATCATCCTATGTCTTGTCAGAAAGAAATTTCTTTTATTGTATTTTAAGATTTAATTTACTCCAAAAAAGAAAAAATGTAATACAATGGTTGCTTGCAACAGAAAGCCTTCTCGCCCACTAAATACAGTATGCACAGGTTGCTTATGGAGATCAGATAATAAGGTGGTGTGTGGAAAGAGAGGGAGAAAGACTGAAAGAAGGCAGATCTATCTTCAAATTGCAGATGTTTCATCTTCTGAATTTCATCTCCTTCATAAACAAGAATTATCCTTTCCTCGGCAATTTAAAATTTAAATTCTGTGACTTCTGAAATCCCCGAAATGTGACCATTGAATACATTTTTCTAAGACATGTTCTACTGTATGACTGAAAACAAAAATGAAAGTGGTGACAGAGGAATCTCTACCGTATTTTTCATGACACATGGCCAGTGTTTCTTTCAAGGAGAACAATGGAGCGCTTTCTTATAACCTCAGAACCATGAAAACCATTTTTGCTGTTTAAGACACTGAACACATATGGGAATCACCCACAAGAAAAATAAAACATAGCATCCAGAATGCAGTTTTGACAGCATAAGTGTGAAATATTAAGTTCTCAGAGAAAAGCTATTTAAAATCATACCTAAATGTTCCACAACTTAAAATTACTCCATTTTGCTGCTTTCAAAAATAAGTTGGTTTTTTTTTTCCTGTAATGACTGTTTTCCACTTGCTTTTAAACCATTGAGGAGTCTTCATGCCTGTACTGAAGGATAACAAGCACGATGGCCATCTATCACTTCAAGACAGGAAACTAAAGCTCTCGTCTCCTGTCGTTAGTAATTTAATACACAACCCAAGAAAGCCAAAACTTCCTGGCTTCCTCTGTCAAAAGCCAACTGTAGCAAGAGCAAAATAGAACAAAGAAAATGCATGGAAGTGGGTAATGGAGAAGTAGTGTTGGAATAAAAAAAGACTTGACAGATTTGGCAAAACCTTACCAGGTCTCTTAAAAATATCTAAGGGGTAGGAAAGAGTCTTTATTCAGACGACATCTAAGCCTCTCTCCTTTTATCTCTCTTTGCGCCAGACCTATACTATTTGTTTTGCCTTATCCAGATTTATTTTCCGCCCTTGAACTGAAGCAACTGTTCAGCTGACTGCTTATATCTCACAATGTTTCAGCAGGGTGGGAAGCGGGTACGTGACCGCATCCACAGCCCTGCAGCTTGGTGACCCTATGTCTGAAAGGCACTTCTGAATTTAATGTTGCTCACTGGCAAGGATGCAGCGTGGTATTGGCTCCGTTCTCACTAGCAGCTTAAAGGAATTGCATTTAAAACATTAAACCATGGGAGAAACAAAGCATTACCACCTCATGTCACTATCCGAATTTAATTCCAGCATCAGAGGTTGCCTGCACATCGTAGAATCAAAGAATGGTTTAGGTCGGAAAAGAACTTTAAGAGTTCAAACATCAACCTACCAATGCCAGGTCCATCACTAAACTACGTCCCTGAGGACCCCATCTACATCTCCTTTAAATACTTCCAGGGGTAGTGACTCCACTACTTGCCTGGGCAGCCTGTTCCAGTCCTTGACAGCCCTTCTGGTGAAGTTTTCCCTAATGCTCAATCTAAACCTCCCCTGGCAGTCCTTGAGCCCATTGCCTCTTGTCCTATCGCCTGTTACCTGGGAGAAGAGACCAACACCCATCTCGCCACAACCTCCTTTCAGGCAGTTGTAGAGATTGATAAGGTCTCCCCTCAGCTTCCTTTTCTCCAGGCTGAACAATCCTGTTCCCTCAGCTGCTTCTTGTAAGACTTATGCTTTAGACCCTTCACCAGCTTCGCTGCCTCATTTCTGGGCATGCCAACATCAAGGCAAACTGGCTAGACACAGGAGCTTGAGCTGTTACTCTCCTGTGCCCCCCTCTCTGACTGAAGCCTGACCAGCTCCAAGCACCCCAGCTCCAGAGAGGATGTGGTGGAGAAGCAGGCTGGCATGGGTGGAGAGTTGGGCTGCCTTCCAAATGGAACCTACCCCAGGGCAGCATATGACCCAAGACTGGGAATAGGACATAGATTTTCCTGGATTTGAGGCCCAGGATGTGACATGTGGATGTTATGATTCCCTCTTCTCATTGCTGGGCAAGTTGGAGAGCAATAGTCACAAATGTTGCTCAGAAAAAGTAATAAATCAAAACTGGTGGCAAAAAAAGTGTAAACCTCACATAGCAGCTCTGAAATGTCACCTGATGGTTGGAGAAAAAGCAAAATAGACCTTGCTTTACCATCCATTCACCACGTTTATTTTCCAGTATTGATTCAACTCTCCCATACTTCAAATAACGGAACAGCCAGAAAGGTTTACAGAAGGAAATACAAGGTGCTGTGGAAGACACTAAGGCATCTCCATGATTGCTTCTGTGATGGTTCTGCAGCACGATGGGCTTGCAGTGTGCCTGTAAATAACACAGACTTGCAGTCTCTGAATCTCCAAGCGTAACTCACATCCAGCTATGAAGTTACGGGACTTACAGTATTATCAAAGACCCCGTCGAGAGCAGACTGTTTCACAGTACCTCAGGTGCAAGATGCAGCCATACAGTAACACTGTTACGCAAACTTTAAGTACAAGCTGTTGCTAAACATACTGAGGAAGTTTAGAAAAAAAATAATCTTGACTAAACATTATACAAAAGACCTGCTATCCCAATCATGATTTCATGGCCCACCTATAGAGCCTGCTTGCAATCACTTAACAGCCCCATCAGTATCTAACATCATGCATGAAAGAGATTACAATTTACAAGGGAAAAAAAAATCAGCAAAATCAATCTAACGCATCATCTTCCTTCAGTTTATCCAAGCAAAATGCTACTGCTTGCCTCTAACTTTCTTGACTATTTTGAAGTTGAAATGTCATTTGCAGCTGAAGGCTGCAAACCCAGCAGAAAGGTATGTTGCGGGTTTTGGACCATCTAGGTTATATTATCAGTTGCAAGTTTGGTATTTGGAATTGTCTAAAAAGATTGCCATTATAAAATAATCTCAATTCCCAAATTACGTGGGGTATCATTTTGGCAACTGCAGCGATATCAAATGCTGACAGGCTGCCATTCAGAGCACTGGCAAATGAGAACTAATTTGCATACATTTATTTTCATAATTAATTGTGACTAAATGTAGACTTATGGTACATTTTGTTTAGAAATTTTTACATTAACTTCTCAAAACCAAGGTCTATAATGAAAAATCTGATAGACAGTTGATTATGCTCATTATCAGTGCAGCTGCTCAAAATGTCTAGCCCATTACTTTTTCCATAGTATTCTTTTCATCCAGTGTTAAGTACTGCTTTTAAAGAAGATACAATGAAGTGGTAAAAAATGCTCCTAAATAGACATGATAAGTTCATCTTTCCATTTCAAAGTACAAAAGGTTTTTTTTTTTATTCCTTAATAATATTTTTCTTCATAAATCTGTGGCAAATAGACATCTACGAGTAAAACTTGGCTGATTCTACAGGGCGGAAACCTAGAAAAGCAGAGGTGCCACACTGTGCTCCATGCAAATACAAATAAAAATTAAAAAAATCTGGCTGTCATATTTTCATCTAAATAAATAGCATGGTACCTGTAATGAGCAAGCACTCATATTACCCAGACCACTACAACCCATGAGCAGTCTATCTGGATTTTTTTTTTTTTTTTAAAGGCAAAGCAACTCTCAGGCATTTTTCTTCAGCTGTGTGTTGAAGCAAGGGCTGGAGAGAAGCAATTTTTTTACCACATGCAGCTATTATATATGATATACAGTTGCAACAATAAATACAGGGCTTTATTTTCCAGCACTTCAGCCTCTCTTTGTTCCTGCCCAAATGCAGTTTCAAATTAAACAATATTCCTCAACACAAAAATACACGCCCTCCAGGTAAACAACAGGAAGTCCTGCAAAATGCCAAAAAAATACAGATTATGGCAAAAGTTGTTGGAAACAAGCTTGTACAGAAAAGACTTCTGCTTGGAATTTTTTTTCTACTCTTATCATTTTGTAATCAAATTCCCTACCAGTTTTTCTAATTGCTACCCTTCCAGAAACACTCTCCGCCTTGTCCTGCTTTGCAGAGCCCAGACTGCAATTCAGATGAGCCAGAAATAAAGCAGTTGGCCAAGAGGCAACACAAACAAACAGACCACTCCTTCCCCCCCCCCCCGCAACA